>NC_044263.1:2729670-2977170 GCF_003957555.1 Calypte anna | reverse complement strand
TAAGTGCCTGGTAAATTGAGAGGAGAGAGCATTTGGAGAAAAAATATTTATTTCAAAGTAATGCTGGTTCTTTCATCAGCAAGACATAACTACAATTAAAGAGGTTATTCTACCCATCCATTAAGGAGATCTAATTATGGAACATCATTAGCAAGGACTTAATCCAATTTTTTCTTTGTGTTTTGATTACTACCTATTAGTTTTCTCCTTTTATTGACAGGCTTCACTTTCAAGTTGTTATCTTTTAACTTAGAATAGCATTAAGACTTTTTAAAAGTGGCTCTTGAATGATCCTGCAGGTGATATTGGAGAAATCCATTTAGAACATTGTTTCCTAGCCTCTTTTTTTATATTATTCTAGAAAGGTTTTGGAACCAGTAGTTTCCTGCAGGTGATATTGAAGAAATCAATTTAGAACTTTGTTTCCTAGCCTCCTTTTTTTATATTATTCTAGAAGTTTTTTGGAACCAGTAGTTCCATGCCACTGGCCCTATTTCACCTCCCCCTCTTTTTTGATCACAATGAGAAAAATATATAGAAAAGCTTCAAAGCTTATTAAAAGAAACATGGGGGTGACTGTGTAACACCATATTTTAAGCAAAATATAGGGTGCTTATGGCAGCAATAACCTTGCAGCTTCTCATTGGGACCCTCTGCAGGTCCCCACCCAAAATCCCAGACATCCACTGCAGCAGAAATTCTCCTTCCTCTCCCTAAAATTGGAGGGCATGAGGAATACAGCACCTGCCCGTGGCATCATTTCATATCCCCTTTCCTACTAAACGAATTATATTATTTTTATCTGGTTTTATAGGCATCAGTTGCCACCTTTGGTGGAACAGCAGAGGGTTGGTCCCATCACCCCCAGGCTGAACCCTTCACCAGAACCTTTCCCCTGATCTGCTGAGAGGCAACGTGGTGTATTTTGTGTCTTTTTTGAGTATTTATTGGAGTTCTGATTGTATGTGCTTTGTATTTTCGTGTTAAAGAAACAGTTTAAATAACAAGTTTGTAAATCAAGCACAGTTCATTAAGCACAGAAAAGACTCCCACTGACTTAGATGCAAATTTTGTGCTAATCTTAGAAATGCTTAGAAACCCACTGTTCCTCTGACCTTTTCCTGAATTTGGCTTTACCACTGAGATTTCCAAAACACTCTTTTGCATTTTGTACATTTTACAGAACTTGTTTAGCCCCTTCAATTCAGAGGAGCTCTCATTTATAGAGAGCTTTGCCCTTGAATAATAAATGATTTCTTAAAACCAGTCTGCTGAGCCATAGGACTGAGGGCTTTTCCCAGCCATATATTCCTGGTTTGCAATGCTTTTGTGATAAATGGTGATGTTGTTTATGCCCAAATAGAGATGCAATTGCATCAGAAGCAGCCAGAACAAACAGAATATTTCTGATTGTTTTAAACATTTGCACACTCCTAGATTGGGGGGGATTTTTCAGCCTATTTTTCCAAAAGAACCCAGTGCCAACTTGCAGCTCCTGTTGCCTCTGCTGCTGAACACAGACACCAATGAGCACAGAAAATGAAGATTATCTGCCTGTACACATCTGATGGGTGTGCATGGATGAAGAATGTTTATATACCCTTTAAAGCAGGGCGAATTTTGCCAAAAAAGCCTTAATTAAAGACAAAATAAATCTCATCTTAAAAATCATAGAATCATAGAATTAGCCGGGTTGGAAGGGACCTCAGAGATCATCTAGTCCAACCCTTGACCCACCGGAGCAGTTGCTAGACCATGGCACTGAGTGCCACATCCAGTCTTTTTTTAAATGTCTCCAGGGACGGAGAATCTACCACCTCACCGGGCAGTCCATTCCATAGCCTGATCACCCTCTCCGTGAAGAAATTCTTTCTAATATCTAACCTAAACCTCCCCTGGCACAACTTAAGACTGTGTCCTCTTGTCTTGTTGAAGGTCGTCTGTGAAAAGAGTCCAGTTCCCACCTCGCTACAGCCTCCTTTCAGGGAGTTGTAGACAGCAATGAGGTCTCCCCTGAGCCTCCTCTTCTTCAGGCTGAACAGCCCCAGCTCTCTCAGCCTCTCCTCATAGGGCCTGTGCTCGAGTCCCTTCACCAGCCTGGTTGCCCTCCTTTGGACCTGTTCCAGGACCTCTACATCCTTCTTAAACTGAGGGGCCCAGAACTGGACACAGGACTCGAGGTGTGGCCTCACCAGCGCTGAGTACAGGGGAAGAATCACCTCCCTGGACCTGCTGGTGACGCTGTTTCTGATACAGCCCAGGATGCCATTGGCCTTCTTGGCCACCTGGGCACACTGCTGGCTCATGTTCAGTTTCTTGTCAATCCAGACTCCCAGGTCCCTTTCTGCCTGGCTGCTCTCCAGCCACTCTGTCCCCAGCCTGTAGCGCTGCATGGGGTTGTTGTGGCCAAAGTGCAGGACCCGGCACTTGGCCTTGTTAATACTTTCATGTACAACATTCTCAGGAAATAAAAAAAACAAACCCAAATTTCTGCCTAGTAGGAAGGAGCATGGTTTTTAAATGGGACCATTTTGAACCACAACTTTGGGAAATATTTAATTTTTGGAAGCCTGTATTGATTAAGATGCTTTGGTCTTTTATTGCCATGACTAATAACCCAAACTCTTGGAGTGCATCCCAACAGTATTGGCAAAACAAGAAGTAATGAACCTGAGAGACTGGACTAATATGACAGGAGCAGACAATAAAAAAATAAAATGCAGTGCAGTGACAGCTAATGTGAATAAAAATGAAAATGGCTTTTTTTTTTCCTCATTCATTTTAGAAATACTTGAAAATAAACTTTTATTACAGGAGCCATTTCTGGATGTATATGTCACGAAACAGCCCATCTTCTCCTCAGTGTGCCTGGAGGAGTTCAGGTATAAATTCAGGTATAAACTCTAGTGCAGTCTCCTTGTTTGACCCAAGGGCTTTATTTTTGCCAAATAGAAAGCAGTAGGAAAACAGTATAAAGAAAAAGCAGTAGGAAACACTTCGATTTGATCTGAGCTTGTAAGATCAGTAAACAGCTGAACCTTCTCACAGAAGAGCAAGGGATTAGTCTGGAATTGTTGAACAGAACATTTTCTACTCCTCTCTCTATAATGAACTTCCAGAAAATAATTAAAAAATACATTTATGTATCTCAATTTCTCTTAATTTTACCTCTGTGTGACATGTTTCTAAATCCAGGATGTTAAATAGAAAACCATTTGTGTTTCACTGAAGCATTTCCCATTTTTTATCCCAAATTCCCCCTGTGCAGGACTCTGTTGATTGCAGAGTTCTTTTTATTTCCATGAATGCTCCAATCACACTCTTGGCACACCAAGATCCAAGTAACAGATGTTCAACAAAACTCTGAGGGATTATACATTTCTCCTAAAACTTGCAGGGACTGCTTTCATTTCCACTGTGTGATTGGTAGGGGTTTTTTTTGGGGTTTTTTTGGTTCTTTGTTTGCGTGCTGATTTTTTGTTTGGTTTTGGTGCTGCTGATTTGTTGGTTTTGATTTTTATTTTTTTTTTGGTTTTTAAATCACTCTCTCCCTATCTTTTTTGCTTCACCTTCTCCAAAAGTATATTTAATTCTTCTTTAGAGGGTAAAACCATGTGGGAGCTCTCAGGAGCCAGAAAGCCAGCAGGATGCAGCAGCCTCTGCTCAACTTTGTTCCTCTGGTTGTCAATGTTAAACCAGGGTGTTGACTTCATTACATTTCAAGGTCAGCTTGACAAAACTAATAAACTTGGAGAACCACCACAGCAATTCAAATCTGTGGTTATTAGAGCTCTTTTCTGTTTTAATGAAGCAAAGTAAAAAGCTTTTTAATACGTTTAAAAAAAAAACAAAAAACAAACACACCAAAAACCTGAATGCCATTAATGTCTGTTGAGGAACAGGATTTCAGGCTTCAGATTTAACAATACAACATGAGTCATTGACTCCTAAGTAGGTCAGTCTGCAGATCCTAATGGAGATCTTGAAAAATAGCAGTGGATTTGTTACTAAAGGAGGATTTCATAAAGCTATTTAGAAGAGATGCCCAGGTTGCCTTCCAGGGGCGTGCCAGGACTGTAGGGTTCAAATGGTCTTTAATTAAATCATAGAATCATAGAATTAGCCGGGTTGGAAGGGACCTCAGAGATCATCTAGTCCAACCCTTGACCCACCGGAGCAGTTGCTAGACCATGGCACTGAGTGCCACATCCAGTCTTTTTTTAAATGTCTCCAGGGATGGAGAATCTACCACCTCACCGGGCAGTCCATTCCATAGCCTGATCACCCTCTCCGTGAAGAAATTCTTTCTAATATCTAACCTAAACCTCCCCTGGCACAACTTAAGACTGTGTCCTCTTGTCTTGTTGAAGGTCGTCTGTGAAAAGAGTCCAGTTCCCACCTCGCTACAGCCTCCTTTCAGGTAGTTGTAGACAGCAATGAGGTCTCCCCTGAGCCTCCTCTTCTTCAGGCTGAACAGCCCCAGCTCTCTCAGCCTCTCCTCATAGGGCCTGTGCTCCAGTCCCTTCACCAGCCTGGTTGCCCTCCTTTGGACCTGTTCCAGGACCTCTACATCCTTCTTAAACTGAGGGGCCCAGAACTGGACACAGGACTCGAGGTGTGGCCTAACCAGCGCTGAGTACAGGGGCAGAATCACCTCCCTGGACCTGCTGGTGACGCTGTTTCTGATACAGGCCAGGATGCCATTGGCCTTCTTGGCCACCTGGGCACACTGCTGGCTCATGTTCAGTTTCTTGTCAATCCAGACTCCCAGGTCCCTTTCTGCCTGGCTGCTCTCCAGCCACTCTGTCCCCAGCCTGTAGCGCTGCATGGGGTTGTTGTGGCCAAAGTGCAGGACCCGGCACTTGGAATGTTGAACCTCATCCCAATAGCTGGGGATAATCCCACAATTCGAGTGATTCTAGGAAAAAAATAGTCTAGAAAAAAAAATTATTGACAAAGAAGCCAATAAACCTTTCTGTAAACACCATAATGTATATATAATGTACATATATGGCCTATATAATGTAGGGTTTATATAACTTCTTATACCTGACTGCTCCTAACTCCCTCAAAGCTCATCGCTGCAGTCAGGTTGCTTCTTAGCCTCCTTTTTTCTCACAAGGTACAGCAGATTTTTCACAGTTCTCCACCTTTAAAAGCACTAAAAGTAAAGTTTGCTCACGAGAATTGACACCCCTGTTCAATCAAATAATCAAAATTTGCACTTAATTTCAAGAAAAAACCATGCAACAGCATGCAAAAAACATGCAACCTTTCATCAGAACTTCTAAAAATTAAATTAAACATCAGACTCAAAAAAGGCTTTTTTTTAAAGTTTTAAAATTATATCACTTCTCTTAAGTTTAGAGCTTAGGTTTTGAGATGTTTATAAACTTCTTGATTACTCTATATGAAGTTAATAACTTGCTATTTATTCTATTTCTCCAGTGCCAACAGGGTCTAACCTAAATAGCCACCAGAATAACCAGGGTTATAATAACTTCAAGTTTAGGGCTTTTTTTTCTTTCTTTCTTTTTTTTCTAAAAAAAGAAACATAAGTAGCCAAAGCTATGCATATGTTTTTACAACTATTTTTATAAAGGTTTTTATCTCCTTTCTGGTCCATTCTTTGCTGGTCCGATGCTCCTGTTGCCATAGAAACAAGACCTAGGTGGTTTTTTACAGATTACAATGGTTTTCCCAACATAGAGAGATTTCTTTCATGCCTTTGAGTTCCTCAGGTACCCTCCTCATGGGGACAAAAGGAAAAAAGGATAAATCAGGCTCTGACTCTTCTATCTAACTTCTCATTACCAGAACTCATGAGATGCTTTGGCTTGTAGTTTCTGGGCTCAGCCTGTGACCCCTAAGATGCATTAATTACCTGGGTCATGTTGCTGTTTAATTCTTTGCAAGGGAAGAGCTGGAATCAAACTGCAAAAGGGGCAGGATATTGCTTCCTACAGAAAAGCAGGATTTGATTTTTCAGCTCAGGTAATGTGCTGTTGGTTTCAAACCTGTTTGCATCAGCTTTCATTAGATCATTCTAGCAATCTGACCAATTATAAAACTGAGAAATTATTTTGTTTTCTCACAATGATTTCATGGAGTTCCCAGTCCTTGATATCCCTGCCTCTTTCAAGGCCAATCCAATCTTTTCCAAAGGCTGCACAAAACCTGAGAACTCTTTGGATCTCTTGAGAGGATCACCCCAAGACAGCCAAAATGAAGAGGAAAGAAATCAAAGAACACAAGCATGGCCCAGAAGGAAACTAAAGTGTCCTGGTTGATGCCCAGCTACCCCAGTGCTTTCCAGCAGTCAGAAAACCAAAGCTCAAACAGAAAAGGGAGGCAGCTGCTCTCCCACCAGTCTGGATGTCTCAACCTCCCCTCCTTGCTTTTCCTCTTTCATCTCCCTATTCCTGAGTTGAAACACCTTAATAAAAGCATCTTGCTCTCTCCTACAGAGCCCAAGCTGTCCTTTCTTTCCCCAGGCTATAGAAGTTGTGTGATTTAACCTAAGAAACAGAGGCAAAACCAGCTGAACCCATGAGTAAATTTCTCTCTGCACCCAAAGAAAGAACTCCCATAAATTCACCAAGAGAGCTCCCAAAAATTCACCAAAATTCATGTTGCTGTTTAATTCTTTGCAAGGGAAGAGCTGGAATCAAACTGCAAAAGGGGCAGGATATTGCTTCCTACAGAAAAGCAGGATTTGATTTTTCAGCTCAGGTAATGTGCTGTTGGTTTCAAACCTGTTTGCATCAGCTTTCATTAGATCATTCTAGCAATCTGACCAATTATAAAACTGAGAAAATATTTTGTTTTCTCACAATGATTTCATGGAGTTCCCAGTCCTTGATATCCCTGTCTCTTTCAAGGCCAATCCAATCTTTTCCAAAGGCTGCACAAAACCTGAGAACTCTTTGGATCTCTTGAGAGGATCACCCCAAGACAGCCAAAATGAAGAGGAAAGAAATCAAAGAACACAAGCATGGCCCAGAAGGAAACTAAAGTGTCCTGGTTGATGCCCAGCTACCCCAGTGCTTTCCAGCAGTCAGAAAACCAAAGCTCAAACAGAAAAGGGAGGCAGCTGCTCTCCCACCAGTCTGGATGTCTCAACCTCCCCTCCTTGCTTTTCCTCTTTCATCTCCCTATTCCTGAGTTGAAACACCTTAATAAAAGCATCTTGCTCTCTCCTACAGAGCCCAAGCTGTCCTTTCTTTCCCCAGGCTATAGAAGTTGTGTGATTTAACCTAAGAAACAGAGGCAAAACCAACTGAACCCATTAGAAGATTTCTCCCTGCACCCAAAGAAAGAGCTCCCATAAATTCACCAAGAGGGGTGTGCTCTCCATGCTCTAGAATTATTTGCAGCATATGGGACCTACAGTGCTTTGCAAAATTAGCCCACTCCTTTGGTTCCAAATTAAGATTTCATCTAATTTTGGTAGAAGAAGTGCCACCTCAAAAAAAAAAGTGCTAAAAATGTTTATTCTGCATGGTTTCCTCAGTGGTCTGTGACTGTGCATGTTCCTTCCAGCTAATAAGTTCAGTGTGCCATCATCAGAAGTTTTATTTTTATTTTTTAAACACCTCATTGTGGGGGTGGAACCTGAGAGAAACATCTATAGTGCATTTTGCACATGACACCTTGTGTCAGAAAACAGATAATTAGTAAGTCTTGAGCATTCTTTAACCACTAATACCACCTCATCCTACTCACATCCAGCTTCAAGATCGATGCAACTTCTGCAAAGCCTAAGATGACAAATAAATAACTAAATTCAAGTTAAACTGCCCAGCTAAATATCCTCAAAAAAATTGGAAAATAAGAGTTGTTGGAATAATGTCGACTCCAATTTTGGGAATAAGAAAAAGGTTTTCATGTGAAATTAGCACCCAGCAGATTGCTTAATCAGTTGCAGTTATTGCCACTAAATCTACAATCCTATCAATAAGATTTCTTTTTACTATTGGGAATAATTTTGCTGAGAGTTCTTCTTTTATGATATCACTGCCTGAAATTGTTCTCCAATGGTAACTTAGGAAAATCACTGATATTTTTAGATTCCTCATTTATATTGCAGTACTGCCTTGCTTTAACTATTAACTCTTACAAGGATCATTTATGTTGTGCTTTATATTGCACAGAATAAGCCTACAAAATACAAAGTGTATTTTTTAGGGTGCAGTTGTTCAGCATTTGAATTGTTCAGGACTGGGGAAATAATTTTTTTTAATTCCCTGTACAAAAAGCTTTCAAGGGTTGCAGTGGAAGACCTCAGGAAATGAACTTTGGGTTTTGTTTTTTTTTGTAGGTACTCACCCAATTTTTTCCACCCATTCTGCAGATGGACAAAGTGAGAGGGTCAGTTCCAGAATTCACTGGAAGGGCAGAAGGAAGGGGTGAGGATTTTTAGTAGTTACAATAATTTGTGACTCTGCTCCTTTATAATTTAATTTTGTTTTCCTTCTGGATCATTCCCTTGAGCTTAAAGCCATTTAAAGTTGCAATAAATGGAGCTTATGCTTTATTTAGGAAGAGGAGGTAAAAAATTATTCTCAGTAAATGATAAATGCAGAAAAGTTCCAGCACCTGAAGGATTCAAGTAACCTGGAAGCTGCTTCCAGCTACTTAAATGATGGCATCCAGAGTACCAAAAAAACCTTTACCTAGCCAGCAAAAAGCAGGAAAAACCTGTGTCAGAAGTGGTGAGCAGTAAATAAGCTGTGGCTGGGTCCCCAGCAAAGGGAAAGCACCCATGAGCAGGTGAGGAGCAAATCTGGGAAGTGCCTGGCAACTGGGGAAGAACAGAAGGCAGAGATGGTGACATATGGCTGGGGTTTGGCTATGGAAATGGGTGGGAAAATAGTTTTTGGGTTCTGAAGTATCCACAGAGGGAAGAGGAATGTCAAGGGATGTAGGATGCTGCCTTACATGGAGCATTTGATGGAGGAAACTGAGGCACATGCTCCCCACTCCACAAAACCACCTTCAGATGTCAGCAGAAAACAAACAGAGCCCTTTTTGGGTGAGTTCCTTCTTTGATTTCCATCTCTTCTGTTATTTGGAGTCTGACACCAAGACTGATTTTGTTTAAATTTCTTTTTCAATATACTCAACTCCCCACATTTCCTACCAAGTTTACACAGGCCATTGAAAAACAGTTTAATCAAAAGAGAGACATTATATAAGCAAAATTTTTTACTTGTGTGAGTTCTTATTCCTCTGAAACAGGATATTGTTCCCCAGACACCAGCATTTCAATCCAGGACAACCTCTTTGCTCACAATGATTATTTTCTATTTGGTGCAAGCCCAGACCTTCCAAGCTCTGATTTCATCTAGCCTGAGTAACTCAAAGTTAAGGTGACTTTAAGCTGTTCTCTCTTTTACCCTCACCTTCCTTCAAGGCATTTACTATTAAAGTAATAAAAATAATTTATTCCCTTTGTTCCAGCAATCAAATATTGTAGCAAATAGAAATGTTACATGAGGAGACAGTATGATGCATGATGCAGAGCACAGGACTTTTACACAGCTGAGAAGTCAGAATTTATTCAATACTTAGTTATAAGGCATGTAAAAAAAGGGAATAAGGAAAGATCTGGGGATAGTAGAGTCTGGAATTTCTTTTGTTGTTAAAGATCTCGAAATTAAAAAAAAAAAAGAAATTAAATAAAGAACTTTCTGTTGCAACAGTCAAATACGTTGAGAGAAATGCCTGAGACTGTCAGAAGCATCCCCCCTTTCTGCAGGGGATTTCTGCAGCCCAAAAATGCTCCAGAGAGCTCTGAAAACACCTGGGTGATCCCAGTCTGGCTGGACACAATTTACTTGGAAAGGGAGAATCCAGCTGCTTGAACAAGAGCATTAATTTAAATGTGTATTTTGAGCACAGGGCTGCACTCAACTCCATGAAAGTCTGCAGGCTTGCTTATAGTGATGCTACAAGGACAGTGCACAGGAATTTAAAGTTATTACATTATGTAATAAATAGGATTCTAACCTATAATTATTATAATTTATAATTATTGCTCTGGAAATGTTCAGTTAATGACAATATTGCTCATTTGGAAATGGAAAGGCTACATCCTGCAAAGGTGCTGGAGAATTTGCCTGTGCAAATTAATTGTGCACCTGCATGAAATAATTTAGAAAATTAATTTTTTTACTATTTAAAAAGCTTCTAAGTATTATGTTAGTACAAATATTTCATTTGTACTGACTCAAACAGGAAGAATTGCCTGGGTTTTAAAAGGGTAGACATTACAGTCAAGCATTTCAGTAAAGTAATGTCTAACATTCTACAATCCTCTTTGTGTAACAGGCCCCAGTAATGTAGCACTATTTTAATAAAACCTTTATTTTGTGCTTGTTTTTAATCTTCAAAGTGTTTTTGAGATACTGATAAATGTTGAAAAATATCATTTCATAACCCAAATACTAAAATCAAGCATTAGGCTGATTTATTTAATCACCAAGCCAAAAGAAGCATATCAGGAAATGCAGTCAGCAATATTAAAGACTATTAACAACCTGCCACATACCAGATCCTATAGCCAGGAAGAGATTCTTGATAAAATTAAATGTTCTCACAAACAAATGTGTGTTCTCCTTTATGAAATTCAGGTAAAACTGAAATAATGGAGCAGTTCTGGAGTTACCAGAACAGAACATGGGGAGGTGAAAGAAAGGCTTCAGGTACAATTGTATATTAAATATAATTCAATTGAATTTACTGATAATATTTCTAGTACTGGGAAGCTTTTCTGTTGTAAGTTTGAATAGTTTGTAAGTTTGAAAAGCCCAAGCAGAGGTCTGAGTGGGGTCACCTAAGATCAAGTTTGCTCTTTGGATGTCCCCAGCTCTGTTTCTCTGGGCAGGAGAAACTCAACAGGGCAAGTCCTACCCCAACCATTTTACTTCTGTCCCTAAATTTAGATTATGTGGAAGATTTTAAACCAAACTGGCTTTAAAATACTTCTCAGCTTTTCAACATTTGCCCATATTTAAATTTGAAAAGAAGAAAACTTTTTAATATGAATTTTTCCAAAACCACTTGGAGCTTCTGCCTGCATTTTGTTCACTGACCTCATGGCTAGAATATTAAACCAGTTCATGGGGAGCTCATTAAAACCTCACAAGAAAAGTCTTCTGCTGCATTTCATCAGTGGAGATAATAACCTACAATCTGGAGCATGAATATGCTATAAGAAACAAAACAGAGCCATTCAGAGAAAGAACACTCAGAATGCATTGTTCTGATAAGCAGATGTTAAATTACTTCACTGTAAAGTGGAATTGATAAAACCCAAAGAAATGTTCTTTTCCTGCTGCTTCTTTCAGCAGGGTGACACCAAATTCCTGGACGTGTGTCTCAGCCCATGAGCAGATGTTGAGAGGGAAAAACTGGTTGTGGACCAAAAATGCTCCATGGAATTAGAAGTATTGACAGAGCCAGACAGAATGGGTGTATCCTGACTGGCATACTAGCTCAAGGATGAATATTACTCAGGTTTTGTAAACTTAGATAAGCCAGCTGGCTCGTGATTAAACTCTTATCTAAGTGAAGATACAGGTCCTTGTGTACAGAGAGGAGCAGGACCAGAGTCAAGGTATACTTTGAGATAAGATGGATACAAAGAAAGCTCAGAAAATACCCTGGAAATTGTTAATACTCAATACATCCAACTTAAAGCAAACAAAAATAAAATGCTGACTTCATGCTTGGGTAAATACCTCAGGGCTGTCACATTCTGAGGGATCCTGTTCATGGTCACATGCTCCCTGGTTCTTTTCCTACCAAAATTAGATCTTAGAGTCCATAAATACTCACTTCAGGAGTGTTAAAAACCACTTGAGCTACAATTCTCATAAAGATCCTATTGGTATTGTTTGTAATTCATTCTAGCAGTGAAGTGTAACAATACAAAAGGATGTGTAAAAACACAGGATTAAATAAATGTCAGTGGACTTACATCAGTGTCAGGTCCCTTGTCAGCCCCAGGACAGGAGAAGGTAACAAACTCATGGCATCTCTTATGAACTACAAAACAGCAAACTAGAAAGAAAAGAGAAATCAGCAGTTAGAATGGTATATATTGGGTTTTTTTGTTATTTGCTGTTGTAACAAATATAATTACAAAGGAAAAAAAAACAACTCACAGTGAAGTATTTCACCTGTAAGTCAGACAAGGAAAGCAGAGCCAAATGTTAAATTAATGTTAAATGTTAAATAAACAAAAAAGCCAGACATCAAGCAACCAATATACACACAATTATAAATATTCAATATTTCAGGCAGCCCATAATGTTAAAATATAGTGTAGGATGAACAGGTCTATGGAGTCAGATTCCCTGAAGCTAAAGCCACATCTGTAAGAGGAGCTGTCAAAACTTAGGAAAAAGCAGAAGGCACAAAATGCTCCTCACCTACCAAGTTCTGGGTCTTTACTATTTAACCACTTCTGGGAGAAACTAAACTGGTGAGTGAAGTGGTTGTAGAGCACAGAATTACAGGAGAAAATGGGAAAAGAAAATCAGCTCCTGATTACACTCTGACTCCCAAGTCTCCATAATGAATGATGCAAAAGAACTTTTTCTCTCTGAGATAAGGAAAGCTTCTTTTAATTTACTTCTTTACATATATGACCATGTCTATAGGTTGCCACCCAGCTATGGGTCACACATATCCCCCTAAACACCATAAAAAGAACAAAATGCTGGAGTGTGCTTCTTTTGAGATGTGGGTATTTTACCTTTTCACCTTCACTAAAGGTTCTGTCTGAAATTAAAGCTTAATTCAGATATTTCAAAACTGGGTCACATCTCAACACAACAAAACAAGAGTTGAGGTTGTGAAATCTTCAAATAAACACCATCAAGCAATGACTTGAGAGATTATAATGAAATGATTCCAAAGTAATTAGCAATCTCTTACAGATAATACATTCCCTCAGCACTTCAAATTTTGCATTTCCAATATATAAAAATGCAGTCTTATAAAAGACACCTAAAGAATAAATCAGATTTCTATTGATTGACACTGGATTTCCTCATCTTCAGTGGAAACCAAATTATCCTAATTTTTCTAAGCATCTGATTTCATGAGGCCATGTTAACAGCTCTCTTTCCCATTAAAAACTGATGTGAATTTCTTTCAGATGATGAAGAGAGCTGAGAAAGATGTTATCAAGTGCACCTTGCAGCACACAGCAATGATTCCACCCTAATGCCAGCCTGGCCTCATCTACACCTTCCAGTCAGCTCCCTGGCTTTAAACAAGTTTAATCACCCTGATTTTCTTCTCCAGCTATTTTTCCTCATCATCCCATGCAGCAAGTGTTTTTAACTGTTCTATTTCTGACCTGGCATACATTTATTCTTTGAGCAAAAGCAATAAAACAGTCTTTGCTCCATTGATTCCATGCTGACTTCATGTCAACCAAAGTTCTGGCTGAATGCTTGTGGCCAACTTTAGTTTGTTCATCAATGAAGAACCAAATGAATCCCACAATTATCATTTTGATGGTTTGTTTCTACCAACTGAAAGGTCACTAAGTGATAATTCCTATTAATAGAACTTGCAGCTGAAAAATGTTTCACTTCCAGATTTTTTTTCTGATTCCAAACCTGAAGACAATAGCTTGATTTATGTTTGCAGGAGAAAATCACCCAGGAAAACAATAAATAAATCACTGAATCCTCCAGAAAACAAAGAAGTTAACTAATTATGAAGCACCAGAGTCACATCCTATCTCCCAGCTGACAGTTTTTCATAGCATGACAAAGAATTCATTCAACTAGAGACAGTGTCACCCTTGTTTTTAATATGATAAATGATGAGTAGAAAGATGGATACGTAGGAAAACCAGTGCCACTCTTTGCTACAGCTTTGTTCCAGAGCTAGGAACCCTCCAAACTTCCTTGTAAATGATGCTGATCAGACTGAAACTGAAATTCAGCTGCCAAAATAAGTAAACCAGGCAGCACTTGGCCTTTTGGACTTCAAGAGGCTCTCCAAAAAAAAAAAAAAAGTCACTTATTAAGGCTTCAGTTAGCACTGATGACTTCTGAACTTTTAAAAACCTGTCTGTTCAGTCTGAAAATAGACTGAGTGTTGTGTGCACCACAACACGGGCAGTCTCCACTCCTTTTCCTTATTTTCCAAATGGATTTGTACTGCTTAACCTATCTCTGAAGAGCTTAGTTACTGAGGGAAATATTCAAAAGCATCAGACCTGTCTCCCTTCTTGAGAATACTCCAAGGGGAAACAAACAGATTGACATCAAAACCAAACCCCAAACGATGGAGTAAGCAACTCTCATTAAATCCTAAATCTAAAGGGAAAATAATAAAAGTGAACTAAAATCCCTTGTTAGCAGCCATCACTTCCACACATAAAATATCCAAATTTTCATCTTGAAATGCAGCCATTAGAGTGTATTTTAGCATTAGCTTTTGAAATCCCCTTAATTTCACAAAGCAATACAGAGCTAGAAAAATAATGGGAAAATTCATTTAGTTCAGATAAGTGCAAACAAAATGCTATCTGCTTAAAACAACATTCCCATGTTTGAGGAGTAGAGATGAAAAATAACTTCTCACTCATTAAGTGTTTTGAAAAGATGTTGATAACTTCACATCCCTTATTGCAGCTGTTAAGTGACATTATATTCACCACCTTCTTGCAATGAAAGTTGTATTACCCTGCTTTACAGACACTGCCAGGAAATCTGTTGCTTTACATTTGCACAAGAGTACAAGAAGTCCACAGTCCTGCATGTGATATCTGGAGGCTGAGAATTAAAATTCAAAAGGAAACAATTGAGGTATTTTCATCTTTTGACATGGTTTGACATCGTGAGGTTGATCAATGGTATATTTAATATTGTTGGGAGCTCTGGACCTGCTGGACACAAATATTGCTGCAGCCCAAGGAGGGCACAGGGAGGAAGGGAGAGAAGAAAAATAGATTTAGTGCTGGTTGGCCACTTGCATCTTCCAGGCTGTTCCCTCACCTTCCATCCTCCCAGCAAAGCTACAGGGAGCTAAATGGATAGCATGGAAACAAGGAAAAATGTAGTAAGGAGCACTCAGTGCATCCTTGAAGCACCAAGCAGAAGAGGCACTGCATGATTTGTGGGATTTATGATGCAGAACAGGGGGCAATTCATTCTCCCCAACACTTTCCTGTCAGTGCAGAGTTCTGAGAAAAACATCCTGTTATTAATAATATATACATTGTCATCCTTCCTGGGGTTACAAGGCACAGCTGTAAATTTCCAACTGCTTTCTAAAATTATGTGATGGGCAAAGATTATAATGATTTATTGCTAAGTGAGAGTTCTCTGCTAAAGAAAACTGTGACTGAGAGTTTTCCTGTATGACACAGACTGGTGAGACAAATGAAATATTACAATAATAAATAAGAGAGGCAATCTTCTCTATTGGGTGATCTATAAAGGAGAAAAACCATGGTTGAGCCCCAGTCACCCACACGTCCTTTAGCTGTGTGTCTGAAGAACTCTACAGCCACAAGCAAACCAAAGGACCAGGGACAAAACGTCACAGGTCATATATGTGACAATTAGGAACGATTCAAAAAGCCCAATAGATTTTTTTAAAGCACTTTTCTCTGCTCTTTGAAGAAAAACAAAAGACATATTCATGTCTTCCCAATAGACACAAATATATTAACCACAGCATTTATGTATTCTGTACAACAAATTAGAATCATAGAATCATAGAATTAGGGTTGGAAGGGACCTCAGAGATCATCGAGTCCAACCCTTGACCCACCGGAGCAGTTGCTAGACCATGGCACTGAGTGCCACATCCAGTCTTTTTTTAAATGTCTCCAGGGACGGAGAATCTACCACCTCACCGGGCAGTCCATTCCATAGCCTAATCACCCTCTCCGTGAAGAAATTCTTTCTAATATCTAACCTAAACCTCCCCTGGCACAACTTAAGACTGTGTCCTCTTGTCGTGTTGAAGGTCGTCTGTGAAAAGAGTCCAGTTCCCACCTCGCTACAGCCTCCTTTCAGGGAGTTGTAGACAGCAATGAGGTCCCCCCTGAGCCTCCTCTTCTTCAGGCTGAACAGCCCCAGCTCTCTCAGCCTCTCCTCATAGGGCCTGTGCTCGAGTCCCTTCACCAGCCTGGTTGCCCTCCTTTGGACCTGTTCCAGGACCTCTACATCCTTCTTAAACTGAGGGGCCCAGAACTGGACACAGGACTCGAGGTGTGGCCTAACCAGCGCTGAGTACAGGGGCAGAATCACCTCCCTGGACCTGCTGGCCACGCTGTTCCTGAGCCAGCCCAGGATGCCATTGGCCTTCTTGGCCACCTGGGCACACTGCTGGCTCCTGTTCAGCTTCCTGGCAATCCAGACTCCCAGGTCCCTTTCTGCCACTCTGTCCCCAGCCTGGAGCTCCCCATGGGGTTGTTGTGGCCAAAGTGCAGGACCCGGCACTTGGCCTTGTTGAACCTCATCCCGTTGGAATCGGCCCAGCTCTCCAGTCTGTCCAGGTCCCTCTGCAGAGCCCTCCTGCCTTCAAGTTGGTCCACACTTCCTCCCAGCTTGGTGTCATCTGCGAATTTGCTGATGAAATTAAGCTGTGAACATCAGGGTGGAAAGAATTAATTTCTAAGGCAGTCTGACTGACCTGCCAGGTATAATCTGTAGAGGAATCAGTGAGGTCTTTTAAAATGGTTAAGACTATTTTTATAATGGTTTTTTTTATAATGGTTAAGACTATTCTCCCAACTCAAACGATAAAATTATAAAAACTTAAACACTATAAAAATCATGTATTATCTTCTTACCTAAACAAGCTTGGAAGCTGTGGCTCTGCCACATAATTAATTGCCCAACAACAACAGAAAAATATACTCCTCCTGCCATAATTAGTTTCCAGGTTTCAAATATTGATTCTTCCAAAGGAACTGGGAGGGGAGGTCTGGGCAGCAGTAAGGAAATGACTCTGTGTACACTCAATATTTCTTGTTGGGTTTCTGCTTACAAGTTTTGTCGTTGGGTTTTCAACAAGAATTGATTTGGGACAAAAGTATAACAAGCATGAAATGACTCTCAGAGAACACTGGAGAACTCAAAGGGCCTCAGCAGTAGCTTGGAGCACTGCATAATTTTTTTCTGGTGCTGGTTCACATGCTTTGCATTTTCAGTGAGGCCACAGAATTCCCCCAAGGGGCCCATATTCCTGACTTGGGTTTTTCTGCACAACACCAAGCAATGAATGAATTTGTCACATGGCATGTGAGAGTTCATTCCAGGATTAAATGTAGCAATTACATGAAATGGAATTAGGGTGCTACTTCAAAACAAACAAATCATTTAAATACCCACTCCACTTGTTATTTAAATAAGCAGGACTGTTTAAATAAGTTTACTGAGAATAAAGTCTGGAGCAGGGAATACTTCCAGAGCAAAAAGAGGAACAATAAAGAAATAGGATTTAGGAATACTTGTCTTTCTCTTCTTGTGAATAATTTTGTTTTCAAAAAAAGGTCAGAGGAAATGTCACTTTTGAATGTTATTAGCATCCTGAAACCACAAGGATTTTTTAGAAATTACACTACCCTCACTTCTACAACATCTAGCATTTATAACACATCAGCTGGGTTTTTTTTTTTTGCCAGTGTTTCACCCCAGCTAGAAGAGAGTGCTATCTCCTGGGAGTACCCAGACTGACACTTACTACTGCAGTATGCAAGCTCTCTACTTGGCATTTACAACAACTTTCTCACTAAAGCAGCCTACAACCCAGAGAGATGCAGTCTGTTCCAGGATAACATGGTTAAGAGGTAAAAAACCCCTCTCTCTTCATCATCTTAACCTGTTAGTAAGCTTCTTAAAGCTCTTCCATGAGGTTACACAGCACCTCTGTGTAACTCGTCTGTGTAGTGCTACCCAGGGCTTACTTCAAGGTGTAGCTTTATTTTCATTGCAGTTTCTACAAACGTCAAATTACCTCCACAAAGCAAGGCAAATCAAAAACCCACCTTGAAGTCACAAGAATAGAGGCTACATGAAATCAATAGTGATAAATCAGGGCTGATCCCTGCTTCTGAGCCTCAAGTCCAGCAGTCAATAACTGCTTTGCTTCTCCTCAGGTTCACACATCTGACCTGGTTGCAAAGATCTGCAATTTGTCAGGTTCAATCAGGCTAAATAAACACAGGGGGGAGGAGAGAAATGAGATTTCCATTGCATGTTTTGAAACAGTTAAGAGAAAGTGATGGGTAGGGGCACCTATATCTTATTTGTGTGGCAGGATTAGACAGATTGCCTGGGCAGTCTTAGCTGCTCAGGTCATTAACTGCTTCCCACCAAGTCCAAAACAGATGGATAGCACTGGTAAGCTGGCTTTGCCAGACCTACAGGAGTCTGCAAAGACACTCTGGGTGCCTGGCACAGGATGCAGGCAGGTTTTTAGGGTTACCCAAACAACTTTGGCAGACCTGGGAGTACGTATATAGTACATACCTGCAGCTATACACATCACATTTTTGAAACAGTGCAATAAAACCCCCCTGAACACCTTCAGATTTGTCTGAATACCCCACTCAGACACACACTATAGCAGAGTTCTCATTTCTGCCTTCCACTCCAGGAAAAATAAAGTATATGATATTTTTTCCCCTGTTAAACGTAGCACCATGCTTACAAACCTGAGGAAAAGTTTCTAAATATTATTTAATATCAGCTGAAGTATTCAACACTCTTTCAATCTCCTTGTTAATTAGGGACATTTTAAAAGACAGAGATCACAATTTCTATGTGAAGCCTTTACTAAAATTTCACAAAGTTATTAATGTCCCTCTTTGAGGTGTCCCATTTTATAAATGAATAATGCCCCACAAGTCATCTATCAAAACCAGGCTGGAGCAGATTTTCCAAGAACTAGGAAGAGCCAGAAAAGATGACCTAAATCCCAGACTTTTCCTATCCTTTTTGTAGTTTGAATTCACTTTTGTTCAAAACATCTGCTGATATTACCATGTTTGATGCCAGCAAAGACCCTCTGGGTGTCACCTGCTCTGTAGCTGTGTACAAGGATGTTTTTTCACTTAAAGAACTAACACAATATGAAAGCCTACAAATGTTTCTTTTGAACACTGAATATTAATTTTTCAACTAATTCAGCAGTGACCCTAATAGCAGAAGCCTCAAATAAAGCAGCTGCTTTCAGTTTGATGTATCACCTAATGCAAAAATAAAGAGGTATTTTAGGACTCTCTGAAATGAAGGGATACAAAATGAAACTCATCTCCAGAATGCAGCTGTTGGGGTTCATTTTGTTGTGTAACACAGCTGGGATCCTGGACACCCACAGAAGGAGAAGTTTGGGAAAATCCCAGGAAGTGCCTCCACCTGCTCACATCATCCAGAATGAGAAAGGAATGAGGTCCCTAATGAGTAAACCTTCTCTAAACCCAAGAGCAATTGCAATTTGCTCTCCCAAGCCCAGCTGCCATCCTACACCCCGTCCTTCCAGTATAGCAGGAAGTATTTTAAAATAAAAAGGTTCAAAAGGTATGGCTGAAGTTTTCAAAGGATAAAGAGTTAAAGAGAAAGTTCAGCTCCTTTTGGACACGAGGGACACTATAAAACCAACTGATGATCCCTTCAGACACTTCTCAAAGGGAACAGGTTGGGGTTTTTATCTTACCCACTCATTCTGCTTCAGTAGTAGAATTATATCAAGATATTGAAGAGATTTTTTTAATTTGTTTACTGTTGCTGTTTGTCTTAATTATCTTTGTTACCCAACAGATGCCCAATACTTGTTGGAAGTCTTACCCAATTACACACAACTTATTGAAGGATCATCTGCTAGAAACTTCAGTGTCACTTTCCTACTCACATCAGTCACAGAAAACATAGTTTTATCCCAAAGTAATTGCAAGTTCTCAGGAAGAAAAATAACACCCACAGAAATAAAACTCTGCATTAGAGCAATTACAGTTGGAAATTTATTGCCAATGTAAAACAAGACAACACAAACATAGAGAAAACCCAATTACCCAGTTAATATAATTCACCCTGTTTCTTTCTCCCAGTATGTTTGAAGGGTACATTATTTACTCACAACAAGCAGATTAATTTCTTAAGTTTGGTAGGTCTAAAAATTACATGGCTGAGTGAATGACACAAATTAATTCATTCCAAAGAGCAACTGTGGCATTTCTAGGAAATACCTGTGGGCTCAGAGGTGGGCAGTACATACATAATAAAATCCCAAACCATGGAAACGTGGAATTGCATTATTTACATTTAAAGAAACATATAAAGAAACATTTAAACAAACATTTAAACATTTAAAGAAAAATATAATTGAAAACAGATAAGTAGTTAAGGTGGGAGACTTGCACCAAGGAAACCCAAAAAATCATACATTTTGAGCAGGAATTCAGGGATATTCAATTATTTGTAGCAAGGAAACCTAAAACCCCACACATTTTGAGCATGAATTCAGGAATATTCAATTAATTGTGCCCCAAAATTTACAAATTCAGCACTAGGCTTTCATGTAAAGTTCTTCCCTTCCACACCCTGGTGCTCAGGGCTTCGCCAGCACTCCTGGGGTCACACTACAGCAGAGCTGACATAGTGATGATTTCTTGAGTCATGGTTAAGTGACCACTTTAACTTGATATATGGCACATTGCTGTCAAACCCAGTGGCCCTGTTTGCCTGCTTCTGTCTCTTAACATTTCTGCATTCAGTTTTCCTTGGCAAGCTTAGGTTTGAGCTGGATCAGTTCCCCAAGCCAGCTCTCTGCACACAACAGGAAAGTTCAGGGAGCACAAAAATAGAACTGCAGGACCACCAGAGGAGATTTATGCTTAATTTATGCTAGATAAAGCAAATCTACCATAATGGGTTATAATATCATAACCTATATTAATGGCCAGAACTCAATCATCCAGCACGACTGAACCAGCTGAGGAGATTTCTTCAGTTTGATGACAAAGATGTCAAACCATTTTTCCAACACAGGCAACATTCCTAGAATTTCATCTTTATTTCAAAGTCCTCCCCAAAATTTCACCTATATTGGAGCTCTTAGTGAGAATAACAACTCTTCTGCTTATCAAGTTATATAGAACCTTCACTATAAAACCAGCATTTTCCACTTTAGGATCATGACATCTTTGTGGAGTTTTTCCTGGCTCACTGAAGCAGCAATATAAAAAGTCTTTCTCAGTTTATGTCAGCTAGAATGAGTAGTATTTTCATGCTAGGGAAAGACAAACACTATTTCCTATCCCATGGAGTTACTAAAAGTAATATATTAATGTAAATAAAAAACAAGGCAGGAATGTCAATGATCTATTAGCTGACATTCATCTGAGAATATTGCCAAGAAACTCAAATGAAAACAGAAGAGATTGCAACTAATTCCTACTCACCACTGAGCATAAAAAGCCTTCAGTCCAAAAGACCCATTTTTGTCATTACTGAGGTTAGAAATTAGTGTTTTAAAAAGTCTCCACCATGTACTAAGGGATACCTGGGATTCTTCCAGAATTAGCACTAGTCCTCATGGCTCTGTCCATTATAAAATAGAGGCACAATATAAATTACCCTGCTAGGTATCTGCATAAATTAAATTAAAATGGACCTTGGGTTTTTTTGTTTGTTTGGGTTTGATTTCATGTTTTGTTTGGTTGGGTTTTTGTGGGTTTTCTTTTTTTGTTCAGCTGCTTTTCTTTTTTTTTTTTTTTTAATTATTATTCCTTTTTCCCCAGGAAGAATCAAGCATAGGTCAGAAATGTGTCATTAGACTCTGCTTAACCATAGCATTCTTCTGGCCTTTTCAGTTGAGTCAGGGGCATGGAAAAGAAAAAAAAAACACCAAAACAAAACAAACCCAACCAACAAAACCCAGACCCTAAATCTGGCATCCAGCCCCAAAAAGGCATCTGGGAGCAGTTAGTCACCAGCTACAAAATGCAAGAACCACAGAGCAGAGCCCAGCAGTTGGCTGCAAGCAGGGGTCACATTTCCAAACCACATTGTTAGAAGGAAACTGCCTGAAAATATTCTATAGAAAAAAAAATTGTCTATAATCATGGCAGAGGAACAAACCCAGAGAGGTTCCATAAGGCCACAGAGAGCCCTGAAAGTAGGACAGGATTTTTTTGGTGTGCTCTGAAGCCTCTAGAACAGCAATGGGAGCTCTCACTCACATCTCTTAAATGCTGTTTAATATTTCTGATTGTGATTATTCCTTTATTTCAGCCAAAATTAGTTTTTATTTTCAATTATTTAACACTGAACGGTGCTGAAATCCTTCAGAAATTCAGGAAAAAAATGCAGTAAAAAGTGTATGAAAGCAAGTGATTTATATAAAACTCCATGTTCTCACTGCAAACAGTGTAAAAGTGTTACAGAACTGGATGGAAAATAACAAATTTCAGTGGATTCCAACTGGCTTGCAAATAGATGACTTTTACATGAGTTACAGTGAATGGTACAATAAATGCAGAACTAATTTCAGGCTCCAAAGCTTGAGAAGGTGCCTCCCTCCTACAGAATAGTATCACACCTCAGCAAACTATTACATAAAAAAGCAAATTTCCATTAATACCTGGATGGGAGAGGAGCTTTCAGTGTGGCAGAAATTTTGCTTTAAAGTTGCTCTGCTTAATTTGCAAATATCCCATTTATCAGTTCAGTGCAGAATGTGAGAACAGGACTAAACTGTGTCTGGGATGAATGGCCAGGAGAGAGAATGCCAAGGAATCCCAAATCAGTCTCCAGAGCCTTCCCACTGCAAATTTCTTTGAAAAATGTCTTCACCAGCCTGGCTAAAAACATCCCCCTAAATTGGGGTACAAACCTAAAACAACTCCAGTTGCAGGGCAGCAAGAATTCCCTAGGACCCAGGCAGAAAACAAGTTTAACAACCTCAACCTGTCAACTTCTAAAGAAAGGAACATTAGTCTGGAGTTTCAGATCTACTTCACAAAGCCAAAACAATAAAAATAAAAAATCCTCACTGCTTGAAGAGGTGCTCCTGGTATCTGCACCACTCCTCACCTCTTTATTCTTGCCTTGCCCAGACCCTTTTTCCAGCTGGCACCAAAAAAAGAAAAAACCCCAGAGGAACCACCTGAGGTCTGGGGGATGTGATGGCTGAGAATTTCTGAACAAACCAATGGATGTGCTGGTTCTGCAGTGCACTGACTGATGAAAATGTGTTACAAACAGATTTAGGAAAGTGACTCAGTGTTTGGAACAAGCTGAGGATGAGTAACAAAAAAGAAAAAAGAAAAAGGAACAGAAAAAACTGCATTGTATTATTTTAAAAATGTGCAGAGTAGTGGAGTCCCTCAGGGGTCGGTACTGGGACCGGTGTTGTTCAATATCTTCATCAACGACTTGGATGAGGGTATAGAGTGTACCCTCAGCAAGTTTGCTGATGACACTAAGCTGGGAGGAGTGGCTGACACACCGGAAGGCTGTGCTGCCATTCAGAGAGACTTAGACAGGCTGGAGAGTTGGGCAGAGAGAAACATGATGAAATTCAACAAGGGGAAGTGTAGAGTTTTGCATTTGGGGAAGAACAACACGATGGCCCAGTATAGGTTGGGGGCTGACCTGCTGGAGAGCAGTGTAGGTGAAAGAGACCTGGGGGTCCTGGTAGACAAGAGGATGACCATGAGCCAGCAATGTGCCCTTGTGGCCAAGAAGGCCAATGGCATCCTGGGGTGCATTAGAAAGGGTGTGGTTAGTAGGTCAAGAGAGGTTCTCCTCCCCCTCTATTCTGCATTGGTGAGGCCGCACCGGGAGTGTTGTGTCCAGTTCTGGGCCCCTCAGTTCAAGAAGGACAGGGAAGTGCTTGAAAGAGTCCAGCGCAGAGCTACTAAGATGATTAAGGGAGTGGAACATCTCCCTTATGAGGAAAGGCTGAGGGAGCTGGGTCTCTTTAGTTTGGAGAAAAGGAGACTGAGGGGTGACCTCATCAATGTGTTCAAATATGTAAGGGGTGAGTGTCAGGGAGATGGAGTTAGGCTTTTCTCAGTGGTGACCAGTGATAGGACAAGGGGTAATGGGTGTAAATTGGAGCACAGGAGGTTCAAGTTGAATATTCGAAAAACTTTTTTTCCTGTAAGGGTGACAGAGCCCTGGAACAGGCTGCCCAGGGGGGTCGTGGAGTCTCCTTCACTGGAGACATTCAAAACCCCCCTGGACACGTTCCTATGTGATGTACTCTAGGTGGCCCTGCTCTGGCAGGGGGGGTTGGACTAGATGATCTTTCGAGGTCCCTTCCAACCCCAAGGATTCTATGATTCTATGAATATACATAGAAAAGTCCCTCTTTTTTTTTTTATTTCCATGGCTTTACATTTTTTACCTTCTCTCTATATATTTTTTACCTTCTCACAGTTATAACAGCAGAATAAAGAAGTTTTTTTTACTGTTTTCTTCTCATACTTGTGCTAAGCACCACTGAACACAGCTACTACTAATACTAGTAATACCACGTATTACTATAAGCAGGAATTCACAGTTAATTTCCCTGATGTATAATGAAATCTCATTCTTATCACAGAACTTTCATATTTCTGCATAACAGGGTTTTTTTTTTAAAGAAATTATCTCCAATGCTTTAAATTCTTATAGAAAGGCCACAAAAATTGTTAAATTCTCTTTTAAAGTACTGCTACAAGGTCTAACCTGGGATTTCATGCATTCTGAACAAAAGATCATATTTATGCCTTAAAATTACAGAAAAGTGGGGGCTTTTTGTTTGAATTTTACATCCATTCACAGAAACATCAACACATTAAGCCCATTAACCAATGCAAGGGGTTTCACAAGTTTAATTGTTGTAATTTGTCATATTGCAGCTTCTGAATGACTCCCTGCTCTAAAGAAAAGGATTAGGGCTTTTCTTCTTGCTCTGTTACCCAACTGGTATTTAAGTCAATCTCTTAAAAGTGTCTCTGCTTCAACAGAAGCTCAAAATATCCCATTAAAAGAATATGCAAATCTCTGGGGGTGGTTTTTTTAGGGAGTTTTGGGGTTTTTTATAAAAATACTTTAATAAAAACACATAACATTTCCAAGAAACTCTGTCTGAATCTGCTATTCAGCTCTCCTTTAGTTCTTCCATACTTCCACTTCATAGAATCATAGAATTGGCTGGGTTGGAAGGGACCTCAGAGATCATCGAGTCCAACCCTTGCTGGGATGAAAAAGACTTGAAAAACAATTGATTAATCTAGTTTATTGGCAAGATGTTTATAACAACCTCAAGTTCTACTACAGGTTGCAGAAAACAAACCTTCATCTCAACAACTAGAAATAAAATCAAAGAAATCAAAGCAAAACGAAAAGAAAAGTAAGAGCTTAATTTGTAACTGTATTTTTTTTTAATTTTTTTTGCATTAATCAGCTCAACGTTTTGAAGTAGAATGGAACCAAAATCTGATCAACTTCCATTATATTTATGGTGTAATTTCCATGATATTTGTGATGTAACTTCCATTATATTTGGGGTGTTTTGGTAATAGCTGCACCTGATGCAAATTCCACTTTATTTTCAGGACCTTTTGTCCCAGAGAAATTGGTCTCCCCTGCTTTAAGCTGCCCTCTTCATTTCAGCATCTTAGATGCAAAGCTTTGTGCAATGGTTTTAAAAATGGCCTACAGTAAAAGAAGGAAAAAAACCCCAAAACCCCATGCCATCTTTTTAATGTGGAAAATGAATCCCACTTCAAGGTAGTTATTCACTTTGATACAAGAATTATTCAAACCTCAGCAGACTCAAATGGCTTTCCAGCCTTTTCAGTGAATGACTGACTCCCTTCTCAGGCATACTTTGTCCTTTTAAATTCTACTTCCAGTAATGCTGTCCACATTTATCACTGGTAATGAGGAATTTACAAGAAAGTCTGGTTTGCTTTAAGAGGAAAAAAACATTTCTGTTCAGGTGACAGCTTCTTTTGCATAGTGCTTATGTCCATGTATTCATCTTAATGCCCAAATATAAAATTATCAGAGCTCTGCTACCTTGTAATGGACATTTCTGTTAAAATATAAATCTTCACTTTTGTTGAGAAACCCCTGACTTGGTTTCTTTCCTGGTTTAGAGCTGCCATTTCTAGGATGTAACATTTTAATAATGTTTCCTGGTGGAAGCATTACCAATCCTCAAGTTACAGAGGTGAAGGGATTTCCTCCTTGCCTTGGTTTTTTCCTGATTAATCCAAATTCCTAAATGAACACCAGTGGGGTTTTGTTCATCTACATCTTTAGACATTTACAGGGATCAGATTTGAGCTCATGGCTTTATAATCAATGGGGTGGGCACTTTTGAAAGGAAATCCTTTATCACCTCCTGACTTAAATTGCCTGCATCTCGTGGAAAAGTGCCCCATTAAAAAGGATGGATGCTGCTCTTTTAAAAAAATGTGTTAGGATGAGATTGACATCTAAGGAGAGGCCACTTCTTTCCACAGAGGCATTTGGGATTTCTTTCAGAATCCCAAATTTACAATGGTGGCATTTAAAGAGGAAGGGATTAATCTCTGGGGGTGTTCAGCCTAAAGAAGAGGAGGCTCAGAGGAGACCTCATCACTCTCTCCAACTCCCTGAAAGGAGGTTGGAGCCAGGGGGGGTTGGGCTCTTTTCCCAGGCAACTCTCAGCAAGACAAGAGGGCAGGGTCTCAAGTTGTGCCAGGGGAGGTTTAGGTTGGAGATGAGAAAGAATTTCTTTCTGGAGAGGGTGATCAGGCATTGGAATGGGCTGCCCAGGGAAGTAGTGGATTCTCCGTGTCTGGAGATACTTAAAAAGAGCCTGGATGTGGCACTGAGTGCCATGGGCTGGGAACTGCAGCGGTGGTTCAAGGGTTGGACTTGATGATCTCTGAGGTCCCTTCCAACCCAGCCAATTCTATGATTCTATGATTCTCATTCTGTATGTTGGCTACAGCAAAATAAGTTTTAAATTAACAAGATGCAGGGTGCTGAGAGCTGCTTGGCTGCCCCTGCATCAGGCTGAGCCCATTGCATCAAATAATGAGAATTCCCAGTGCTAGGGTGCCCCAAAAAGACAAATTCCATTGCTTTCTGGTTTCCATGAGCAGGACACTTACTGAAGATTTCTTTCCTAGGGATTTCAGGTTAAAAAGTGTTTTATCTTCATTCTGGTGTCTAAGTGCTGCCCTCCTACCTCGACTTTTATGCCTCACTCCAGATACAGAAAACCCAGCAAAAAGCTCATTTAGGACCAAGCAGAGAAACCCAAGTCCCCTATAAATAGAGCACAGTGACTGTCATCATTTTCAGTTCATTCCTTCCTTTTTTGGACCAATTTCTGGGCATATTATGGAAGCTGGAAGAAGAGATGCAAAATCCTTGGTGGCTATTAGTGTGTCTAGACTCCTTCATTGACCTGGATGATGTCTTAATTGCCTCCTTCCTATCTGATGGGGAAAATATACTCCCAATTTTCCTGGCTGTAACCCTTTGTCTTTAATGATTCTAACTGAAATCACTGAATTTAATAAAAAACAGTTTGTTATACCCCAAATTATGTGGAGCACTTTTCACAGGCTTAACATGATCCACAGGAAACCTCTTCCCATGGAAATTTTGGGGGATTTTAGGACTTCAGCTCTTTATTTACTCTTGGCTACTACCCATGATTCTCACTATCTTGTACAATATACTAGGTCAGAATGAATAGAAAAGAAACTCTATTTATCTGTATGTTTTTATCAGCATTTAATATTTTCATGCTATGGAAATGTTTAATCATTTTCAGATGTGCCCAGCTATAGAAATTGCCTGGAAATTCACAAGTTTATCAATGACTCTGTACTCTCACAACATACTTTGCATAGAAATACAAGATGAAAAAAAAAAACTGAGCCAGAGGTTGGGGTTTAATTTCTGCTATTATCATTTTTTGTGTGGTGAATAATGTGTTTTCTCTTCAAATGGTTTGTAGAGATGTAGGCAGCCACTACACAGATTAACAATGCAATTTTTAGATTAACTGGAAAAGAATTTGAAGCTGAAGATGAAAATCTGTGTTCATTTGGAGCAAGGAACCTGCCCCTCAGCTGAAGCAACACATTGCTTCCTGATTTGAAGATTAAAAAAACCTAAGAAGCTTTTGGACTGCATGCTGCATCAAACTGACACTGCTGCATCACTGAGTCCTAAAAGCCAAAAAAGTATTAGTAGATTTAGCAGATTAAAGCAAGGATGCATTTCACTGATTACTTCCTGCTAACGAAATTTGGGTTTAATAATTTAAACTATTAATGTATCATAAATAAAATAAAGAGGTGGAATGAACATTGTCGTGGGTCACTCCCAGGCTCCATCTCCATGGCATTTGCATGTTGAGTAATATACAAAAGAGGTCATCTGGTTGTCATTTTAACCTCTTCTTCCAGTCCCTTCTCTGGGAAATGCCCCCAAAAAACAGCAATTGAAAACTGTTTCTAAAAAAATCTCTCAGGATTTCCAATGTCTGGGCAAATGGGAGAAGAAATACCCCATGGCAGGCAGGATGGACAGAGAGCTCAGCTCAACCTAAGGTGCAGAAATTCTCTGCAGAAAGATCCTTCCTCTGGGTTTTCTTCCTGGGACCAGAATGACTTTGCTGCCAAAAATATTCTTCAGTCTTTTGACCCATTTTAGAGCTTTTTGGGCCCAACCCAGTCCATACACACACAGCAGATGCAACACCACAATCTGCCAAAGCTGGGTTTTAATGATAACTTGAAATAAACCATTCTTTAGAAGATGAACTTTTTCTTCCTTTACCTAATCCATTTCATACTCTTTTCCATTCTTTCAGCTGCTATTTTTATTCTGCTCAAAACACGACTGTCTTCAGGGACAACACCTTCATTGAAAGCATGAATGTTTCATTCATGGCCTTTGACAGCCTGCAAGATTTTTTTTCTGCAGAATATACAGTTGTGTATTTTCCTTCAGCCAAGTCTCATAATGAATCAAATTCTTTCACACTACTTTAAGTCATTTCCTGGAAAAAAATATGATGACTACAATCCTTTGGCTCCTCATGTTTATATTTTTCCCTTAGCATGCTCTCAAAAAATGTATTCAGTATTCAGGCAGCAAATCCTTTCTTGGTGAGGCTGATCACAGCTCCTTTCATATCAATGGAGCTACAAAAGGAGCTTCTATATCAGAGGAGGTTCTATAGCTAAGATTCTATCTATATTATCTGGGTAATTTGCTTATCTTCTGAACAGCATCTGGCTGCCTAAAGTGAATCCTGAAACTCAAAGAGATAAACTCTGAATTTAATATTCTGCTGTCATAATTTAGTCATAAATCCAGGGGGAAAAAAAAAATAAACAATGAAAATCTGTAGCTGAAACACAAGATGACTTCCCTGTGGTTTCTGAAGGAGCCTGCATCATCCTAATGTGGCTGATCTTGTCATGAAACACAATTTAATCAAGACTTCTGCTGACAGCTGGATCCTGCTATGGATTTATCTGGATGCAGAATTTTCATCCACTTCAGGCAAAAGGGATGTGGCAGGAAGTTTGTAAGTAGCAAATGTTACAGCCAGGTCCTGGGTGCTACAGAGTAAAGGAACTTGTGAGGGGTTCTTGATTTACATCTAACAAAATTATAGCCTACAACACCTATTTTAAAGCATTTTTAACAGAGCAGTTAAATGGTGAAGAAAAGCAGGCCATAAAAAGGACTTTTCCATACAAATCTGTTCCATGCCAACTTTTGTCCCTTTTTAACTTGTCTCCAATTTCCTTTCTAAACTGCTAAATGAACCTTTTACATTAGTGGGAGTCTGGTCCTGTGTTTTCTCTAATAAAAACTTCTTTGAAACATCATTCTAAAGATGTTGCATCACAAATATGGAATGTTTGAGCGTTCTGATGCTTCAATAAGATGAGGGAAAAAAATAAAAAAAGCTCAAAACAACCAAAGGATTTTTATGTGTATTAGGGAGAACCGGATGAAGTGAGTCTTGAGATTTTTCCTCTTTCACTGATAAGCAAAACACTTTGTAGAGAACTTAGACAACATTTAAAAGGTTTGCAGAGGGATATTTTAAGCATTTTCTTAGAGTCATCACTCTAGAGAAGAAGCTAATAAGGTGTAGCTAAAATACAAGTGATGAAACCACTGTCATCTCTCCAGGCTGCAATGTTTTGCAGCATTGGCAGGAGGAGAAAAACCCCATAGTTTAATTTTAGTACTTATCCCAGTGCAGAAGACTTTGTGTGGGGGTTGAATTTTAAAACAATGAAGAAGCACTTGAAGCAGAAGACTTGAAGCAATGGACGTTTGTGCTGAGCTGAGCAGACAGATGCCAGCAGCATGCCATGGGGAGCTCAGAACACTTTGTTGAGTTGCTGTGACAGGTACAGCCAGAAAAGACAAATAAAAGCTTCTTGCACTGAAAGCCCCTTCCATGAGAAATGCATTGACACGAGATGGTGGAGTTAAAGCAAATTTTGTCTCCTTTTTCTATTTAGCAAGTTTCAAGTTGATGCTGAGATGAGGACACATCCAGTTTCCTATTCTGCATTTTGTATTTTTATAATGCTTCAGAGGAGGAATATTCAGGTGTTCTGAAATCTTAAAACCTGGTGTCCTTAGTGGCAATATTTATGTCAGAATTAAAAAGTTCTGACATTTGCCTTTAATATCCTTATCCTGGCTAAACTGGGCTATTAGGGAAATCAAGCCACAGGGACTACTGCAGAGTAGATATTTGAGAAATAAAATAGGGATCAGCAGAAGGAAATTCTGGTGGGGTGTTCCTGAGTGCTAGCAGCTGACTTCATGACTCCTGTTTTCTCAGTTTAGCTTTTCTGAGGGACCTTTGTTTTCTTACTGCTTTTACATTTAGGGACTAATGATTGAATCCTAAGGAGTTGCTAGGTGACTGAGCTGAAAGCCCAAATAAGAAAAGTCCTTCTTGAAGAGGAACTGAAAAGGGAAGCAAACACTGTTTGTTCACCTCACTGCTGCCTCAGCATGAATAGAGAGACATTCAAATTAGAGCAGAAGTGTTTATTAAAAAAAAAATAAATACCTTCTTTCTTTTTTTTTTTTTGGCCTGGCCTTTGAACACCCCAACTAAGCAGCAAACCATAGGATTAATGAATTTGGGAACTTGCACCTATGTCACTTTGCTTCTCATGAGAAGATGCTTTTAAAATGAAGTTGTTCTAAAAACCTATCATGTTATTACCCTTCTACAGACAACTAATTTTGAATGTGAGCTCAAGCATACTATTTTGGACATGTTTTGACATTTGCCTTTAATATCCTTATCCTGGCTAAACTGGGCTATTAGGGAAATCAAGACACAGAGATACTGCAGAGTAGATATTTGAGAAATAAAACAGGGATCAGCATAACTAAAATAAAAAAAAATTACACTTCAAACAACACTTATAAAGTGTTGTTACATTAAAATGACATTTTCATGTCTTTCAGTTATCACTCAAAGATGAATTTCAGACACTTCTTACATACAGTATAATTCCAAACTCCGTTCTGAAATAATAAGAGTTTCCCCACAAGAATACATCTCAAATGTTTGTGAGGTTTAACCTTTCTTCCTGAATTGCTTTTGTTGTCATGCCATCCTTTGTTTCCAAGGTAGCAGGAGCAAATAGGAATGAGCACTGAGCCAGTCTTGTGTGTTCTGGATGGACTCACATTATTCCTCTAGCACCAATCTGTTCTTCTATGCAAAAAAATTCCAGTGCTGAGTTCACACTAAATTAAGATAAAAGGAATTTATTTCAGTCATTCTTAGATGGCATCTAAAAAAAAGCCAATGAATTGGAGAGATAAGGCTGAAGTAAAAAGAGCTACAAAACTAATGGCTCCAAATTACCAAAAAATAACACAGTGAGAAGTTCCATATGGGAAACGTGTTCCCCAGTGTTCAGGTGTTTAGTGGGGACAGCCCTATAAATGCAACTCCCTACACGAATCCCATGTCCTAAGACATCAATCACATCCGAATTCTCCTTCCTGGCAGAATATCTGCTGATTCCTGGCAGCTCTGAACAACCAACCCACTATCTCTACAGATGACAAAGAAAACTGGGGCAAACATTCAAACTTGACAGCTTGTTGGAGAAGGAGAGAGGAAATCAATTAAAAGAGAGAGGCAAATATCTTCTCCTCCTCCTTTCTATCATTCAGAAGATACCACACTGTACAGTATGGCAAGAGCCAGGTTTAGTCATCTGGCATCAAAAAGCAAGGCTGAAAGGTTATTGCAAATAAGGCTCCTGACCCTGTCTAGATAGATTTCTTGAAATAAAAACAAAATGCTAGGCCAGCATTAATTTGTCTGCCAACAGTGTTCAGTTCTTTTGAGACTGGAACTTGGTGAAAGAAAATGTTCTGTAGAGAAGCAGAACAGGAACTGGATTGCAAGTGCACAATAACTTGGGTTTGCTCTGAGGTTATTTTAGAAGTTTTCATTTTAATTCATCTTGGCAAATGCTTTTGAAAAACCTGCAGCAAGCTAGAGAGCAGAGAGAGACAACCAACACAACCTAGAGATTTGATATATTTGCCTTTGCACATCTCCACTTTCATTTAGCTTATCAAAATGAGAGTTAACAAAAAAAAAGGCATCACCAGGAAAAGAAAGGAGGAGGGAGGGAGGAGAAAAAAAATGCTGATTTCTGCACACTACAGAGACAAGAAAAACATTTCCAAATTCTGGTCTCCATAAAGAACTCTGTATCATGTGCATGATGCTGTGTAGGAAGTATTCTCAGTTTCTCTTGTTTGACAAATACAGTAGCATTTAATTCAAGAAGTCCTACACAGTGCAATACTAAATTATCCATTTCTGGAAAAAAAAAATTCTTCAGAAAAGCAAATTTATGAGCAGCTGAATCTCTTCTCCACTCACAGATCCAGCTACAAAGCTCCCTCTATTACTTTTAAAACTCCTGATATACCTGACAGGATTTTCTTGCTTGCTTTTCACACACATCCCTTACAGAACACTATTTGCACCTTTCCCACAACACTATTTTCACCTTTCCCACAGCACCCTCACTGTTGGGAATCTCATTCCTACATTGCCAGAGTGAACTGCCTCATATTCACTTCACTTTCAAAATGGACTTTCAAACCTTCTTTAAACTTTTTTTCCCCCTCTCTAATTAGCTTTGTAATTAAATATTTTTATTCATAGTTTGTTTGTAGTATTTTCTTTTCCTGTATTTATCTGTGAAAGCAACTTGATAGACAGCTGGGAAGGCAGCATACAGACTGAAGTCATTCTAGTGATGTGATGCCTCAGAACCCCAACAGATTGATGTGTTATTTAAAATAACCAAGTTTTTCCTGTGTATTTAGTATTCACCCAATTTCCTTTTGCCTATAGTTTGGAAGAATTGTCCAGACTGAAATAATAACCCTAAAACCCCATTCAGTTTGTGTTGCCTCAAGAAACTGAATCCCAGTCAGCATCAGCTAAACCAGAGTCAATCTGAAGCAGAATACAAATGTTGGTTTTTTGCATTAATCTGGACAATCCCAGCAGGGCTTGCTTGACTTCATACTAACTAGAAAACATTATGTCAGTCTGTTTAAAATATTCAAATGAAGTTTTGTTCCATTTTTATTTAGAGCTAGAAGATGTGATCAGCTCAGCATTATCAAACTACCTAATTAGCCATCTGCTTCTTGAAATTCTGTTAAATATGTATTATATACTTCCAACAAGAGGATTTATTATGCCATGGAGCCTTCTCTAATATTCAAGTCCATGACCAATGAAGACTTCTCTGGACACAAACCAGAATCTCAACTTGCCACAGTTTCTTGAAAGCCAGGAAGAAATAAGAAACAAATCCAGCATCCACACAAGCTCAGCCCATGGACTTTCTGTCCATCTGCCATGCTCTGCTGCTTTCCTGTAATTCTTCACTGTGACACTTGCCTATTTATTTATTTTTGATTCTTCTCTCAAGACACGAGGAACACCAAATTACACAAAATTTGTATTGCCAGAAATAACTTGTTTCAAATGGCAAAGAGCAACCAGAAGCTGTTTTGCCCACGTCCCAGGAGTTTTAACCCTGAGAGATCCCTTCTTATGGCTGTAGGACCAAGAATGGAAACACAACCATAAAAATAATTATTTTTTTTTTTGTGCTGACACCACTCCCTGTGCCAAGCCACAGGGCTGGGCAGGAACAGAAACACATTCAGTGGCTGAACCAGTTAGAAAAGAATAATAAAGCAGTCAGACTAAATTTAGTCAAAGAATATAGATAATATCTTTAGCATTTTCTTCAACAGTCCCCCTCCTATTTTTTTTTTTTTAATAGCTGTATTTTTTTTTAAATAGCAGTATTCTGAGGCTCAAAGGCTCTTATCTAAGATCTGAAGTTTCTCTTTCCATTTTGCTGCCTCACTGATCTCTTAACCAGCAAAGGACCATTAGAGCTCAGCTAAACCAGCACACCAATCCTGATGCTATTAAGCAGACAATCCAATTAAGCCATTTCCAAGTAGTGTTTGTCATTAAAGAGAGCTGTAAGTGAGCAGCAAGCATCTCCATATCTGAAAAGCAGTAATGGGAATTTTCTAGAAATAGTTCTGCCAGGGCTTTTAGCTCAATATAATAAGGACAGAGAGGATACGAGTTTGAGGATTATGTTTTGAGATGCTGAACAAACCTTCAGTGGTCACACAAGGCAGTTTGGGCACAACCAACAGGCAGGAAAAAAAGTGCTGACAAACATACACACAACTTGCTTTGCCAGAATTCTACAGCCATGTTCAATGCCAAAGGATATTACCCTCTAATAGACTTAATTCAAATATAAACTTGAGCTAGAGTGGTCCTGGTGCTACATAGATCATGACAGAAGCTTCTTACTGCTTTTCTCTGAATTCCATTTCTAAAAATGAAACCATAAGTAGGCTTTCTGGGCTCCTCTGCTAGCAGCCTGAAAGGTCATCAGAGCAGCAAAGAGCAAAAGCCACAGGACTATCTGTCTCACTGAGGTTTGTTGGGGTTTTGGTTTTTTTTTTTTCAATGTTTTCTATCAAGAGTTGGGGTTTTTTTTTGTAAGAACATGGAAAGGGTGCAACCAGAAAAAGGGGAGAGCCACATCCATCTGCAAAGTTGTCAGCTAAGCTATAAGATAACCATTTATTCACTAAAATTAAACCTATAGAGGTGAGTTTGAAAATGCTAAAAGTGTCAGCAGATTGCTCCCCCAACAGCAGCATCATAATAGCAGAAAACACTGCTGCTAGTTTAATTATTACAAAATTCTATTTAATATTAATATTAATAAATTAATAAAGATTGATAATGACATCATTGTAAATATTTAATATGCAAGTGGATAAGTCTAAATGTCCTGAACTATATTACTCAAAGTCCTGGGCACAAGATGGTTTTATTCCTCTCGGTGCAGGGAGGGAAAAAATAGCTCACCTGCAATAAATTAACAAGAAAAGAAAAAAAAAAAAGCTGTGAATGAGAAAGATCATCTCTCTGCACTAAAAATACCAGTAGAGCTTTAGCTGCAGAAACCACATATAGCATCATATACCATATAGGAGTCAGGAAGGCCCTTTCATGCTGTGTTGATTTTAAACCAACTCAGTAATCAGAAGTAATTTGGGCAATATACACACATTCCTTGTCAAGTAAACAACTTTTAATCATAGATAGGTTCTTTAAAACATTAAAGGAAAAAAAAGAAAAAAAGAAAAAGCATAAATTGTCCTAAGTGCCTCCTGCCAGGAAAGAGGGGACCACAGTTATATTAATTATCATTTCTGCTAATTTCAGTTTCAATGTATTGCTTCGTGAGCAGGAGTTGGAAGCAACGTACAGAAAATTTCATTAGCCAAGTAATTTTGCAAATGCAGTCATTATTGATTATTTAGGACATCAAAAGTCCCAGCTGACACTGTGCAAGACCTAAGTCAGAGATGAGTGGTAGCAAGGAAGCTATTTAGAAAAATGCAGGAGAGGAGGGAGTGGATTTATCAAAATCTTGATGCATTTCTGAGAAACAAACAAACAAACAAAAATCTCATCTGCAAATTCTGCCATTTCTTGGGAGAAAAAAAAAAAAGTTTTAATCACAAACCTATATTTTTAATGATAATTTTAGCTTGAACCCAAATAACTGAGCTGTGAGTCACCTAACTCAGGAGCAGCGAGTTCTGTTTGCTGGAACTCGTGCTTGCTAAAAGAGAAATGATTCTGAAAGCAAGGCCTTTGAAAGCACTCTGAAATTCAGTGTACAAGTAAACAGCAAAGAGGGAATGTTTGTGGAACAGCTTATGGGAATGCTGCATGGAAAAGCAGTTTGGAGAAGCACAGGTGTCCCTGCAAAAGAAGTTTACAAAAAGTTGGAGTGTTTCTAATGAAAGAGCCACCTCAGTCTCCAGCCTAGCTCAATGGACCTGTTGGAAAGTTTTTTTCTTCAACTTCCCAGGAAACCAGGATGTGCAAAAGAAACACTGCCAACCCACTTCTTCTGGGATGTAACAAAGGCAGACCAGAGATCTCTGAAATCTAAAATTTTCAGAGAATGGAGTTCAAGGCAAATGGGGAGTTTGACAGCTTTGTAAAGTTCTGACAGTTTTTAGCAGTTTGTCACAGTATCTCCTAGGAAAAACAAAAACCCTACAAAAAACCCTACAAAAACCTGATTTCTTGTTACACTGTGCTGCTTAATTCCTATGGCAAACCAGGGACCAAAGGATGCTGTTTCCTTCTCAAAAACTCAGGAAATTTGATCACAACTTCAAGGCCAACACCAAAAACCTCTCACCAACTCGGAATTCCTTGTGCCTGATAATGCATCAGAAGCTGTGGTGTTCACATGGGAGCACTTGGGACACAAACCCCAGGATATCATCTCCTGTTCCTACCTGAGCTAAAGGAAAGTCACAGCTTATAGGAGATGCAAAATACCTAAAAGCCAGAAGAGTTGACAAGCAAATAAACTATGACTGATTAATCACCAAGAATGTTCCTGACTGCTGCAACTAGAAAGTCAGAGAGATCTACAGAACTCAACACAGAATAATAAAATAAAAATAGCACTTTTATAAGAAAAAAAAATATTAATACAGGAGGTAAAGAGCAAGGACACGAGGAATTCAAATCAGCTTTTAAATTTGTTTCTGTAGATAAATAAACACAATTAGGACTTGTAGCTATTTCTCAACTGTATTGTCACATCATCCCAGAAAGAAGTTTGGTTATTTGCTTGACTACATATCTGGGTCTGGAGAGAATAAAGATCCCAACCATACACCCCAGGCACCTCCTCATGCAAATGATTCCCCCAGGACAGGGCCAGGGAGTTTTTAATACTACCCAAGGCCAAGAACATTGAAATATTTCAATTTTTCTCTGCACTGCATCATTTCCACAACCAACCTCCCCACCCCAGCCCCTGGTACCATCAGTAACCCACACCAGTAACCCACACCAGTAACCCACTGGTTTTACTGGATGAGGAGCAGACTGGGCCAGTGTCTGGCAGCCAAACAAGAGCCCAAGGGATGCACGTGTTGCAACAAGAAAAATTCCACCTTTGCATTAAGAAAACTATGTTTGCTCTGAGGGTGGTCAAACAGCAGAACACTGATGCTCTGTGGCCCAGAGAAATCTCTGTCCTTGGGGATATTCCAACTCCAGTCAGGCATGGACTTGAGCAAACAGAAAAAGTTGGATCTAAAGTTGGAGGCTGAGACTGCTTTGTGCAAGGGGCAAGAGCAGATGAGTGCCAGAGGTCCCTCCCTCCCTCCCACCTCTGTTTATTCTGCATTTCTGTTCCCTTTCACAGTTTTAGGGATAAGTGAAAGGTGGGGGTGGGAGGGAGAAGAGTTTACTCTCAAAATACTCCTCAGCTTTAAAGCAGAGTGATTCAAAAGGTCAGATTATTAGTTGAGGAAAGGAAAGAAATGTCAAGTTCTACTTTCATTACCACCCACTGCAACTTTACAGTTGACTGATATTGGCAAGGAATATGAAGAGTTAGATAAAAGCTCAATCTTGAGCTTCTGCTGAGGGTGTTGCCTCTACTATTTGCTTACCTATTAATTAGAAAAGATGGAAACAGCCCAATAACACAGCTCAGTTGTAATCTTAGATCATTCACCATCTTTTCTTAAGTACTTACTACTAAATATATTACCAGTGTGCATTAGCAATGCCAATGTGAGTGTCAAAATGTCAAAAAAAATCAGAAAAATAAAAGGTGAAACAGTGAAGAGTTCATATTTCTGCAGTTCTTTTTAATACAGCATCACAGAAATGCTGTGCTGAATTATCCTTAGGGATATCTGGATTTAGGAAGGAACTGATAGAGCTCTGAGAAGCAAGGTCTGTGACCAGCAGGGAACCTGCCTGGCTTTTGGGCAGCAACACCATCAGCTAACACAAGAATTCTGCATTTCAGCCTCATTAGCAGCCTCAGCTGTAACTTTTTTAGCTGCTGTCACTGGTGAAAAGCAGGGCAGCATCTCACCCATAAACCACAGGCTTAAGCTGCTCTAAACCCATCAGCTGCTGCCAGCAGCCCCACTCCCAGCACTTACAGGAACTGCCAAAACTTCACAGCAAAACCACCCTGGCAGCTCAGTGACTGCTTCAGGCCACTCAAAAAGGTGATTTCCTTGCTGAGCACTAAAAAAAAATCATGATAATAAGAGGAAAAGGCACTGAAGAATCAACTATATGGCAACAGGCAGCTGAAGGATTTATTCCTGTTCCACATGGGTCTCTATACATTACAGCTCCATACATTAAAGGTGCCACTATATGTTCCTTCCTGCACTACCACATTCCAGCTCAGCAGGGTATGGTCTGCTTTCAGTTTCCAAGCCTGGTTTGCTTTAGTTCATGTTTCTCATTACCTTCCCCACAACATTTACATTGAAGAGATATTCCCAGATGCAAATATCTACACTTGTAATTCAAGTGTAAGAGACTATAAAAACATCTGTAAGATGGGGAGAGTGCCTGACACACCATAAGGAGATTTAACACAGGATTACATTAAAGGCAAAGCAATTATTCTGTGCAAAAAGAAGATATTGAAAATCTACTGGCAATTTAAAAAAAAAAATAATATGTGAGTGCATCCTCCTGTTTTCAGTTTCCCATGTCTATGTCTTCAAAGAGAGGTCTTAATTTTGCTATAAAACCTGTATCAGGGAAAATTAATACATATAAAAAGTGTAAATACTGCCATAATGGATGGTAATAACTTCAAAGAAACCTGAGAAAAACACCCCTTAGGCCATATCCAAATGACTGCAGCTCCTTTAGCAACACCAAATTCACCTTGGAACCAGCACACTCATGTAGCCTCATATTTATTTGTGCAGAAGGGGGTAACTCAAGTTTAAGTTGCAAAACCCATTTGAGAGATTGAATAAATAGATTTTTTGCTAGCCCTGGGTCACCAGGACTTCATTGGGAGTGGCATTTTAAACCTTGGGTATTTCATCTGCAAGAAATCTCAAAGCTCAGAGCAATCACCTGCACACATTCCTAACCCTCAGCATCCCAGAAATTCCAGGTAAGGACAGAGCTTTTTTTAACCTGGCTTTCAGGCACACCCCAGATCTGTTTTCTAGGTCCCAGGCACAATATTCAGTGTTTTGTGGGTCTGAGCTCAGCACAAGGAATTCAGCAAAATCCATGAAAAGCAAGGGGAATTTGAATTGAACAAAAATCAGATGCTCTGGGAGTCAATAAGAAGTGAACTGATTTAAGGAGAAGGAGGATGGTGTTCCCTGAAAGATTTCCCTCATGAAAAAAAGTGATGTACAATGGAAAATTGTCTATCAGTTTCATGATCCAATGCTCCTTGGTGGTAATTTCCCTCTCTGAAATGTGCTTCTATCATTAAGGGTGCTCACATTTTAAATATTTTTGCTAGAGCAAAAGAGTTTGGAATGACATCATTTGAATGAGGTTATTTAAAATCTACTCCAAACAAGGAAAAAAAAAGGTAGTGCAGATAAAATGCTTTAATTTTATAACAAGAGCTTGAAAACCCAATGCTATGCTTTTCAAATTAAATATTTATGGCAGTAATAAAGAAAAAAGTACTGAGCCTGAAGATAACGTTCATGTTTCTCAGAAAAGGGAAAAAGCAGATGAGAAACCCACACCAAAGCTGCACATTATGCTGATTTTTAATAGCCAAGACACTCTTAAACAACTGAAGGATATTTCACTTCAATTAGTCAAGGAATAAATGACTGCTGAACACCAAAAACATCTAGGAATTCTTTCTGATCATTCAGACTTTTCTGACTAGTAGATAGGTGATTAGCAGTTCTTTCAGGCTCTGAATGTAACTAAGATTTGGCAATTAAGTGAATTAATTGAACAATTAAATTAATCCACACTCCTGACCTCCCCCATTTCAGGTTGCAGTGTCCATCTACAGAAGATCTTCTCATTTTACAGTCAGTTTACTCATTTTCCCCAGTTCATTTTTTCAAACAAAGAAATAATGAGAACTAAAAATATAGATATTAAAAAATAAAAGTCAATCAACACGTCTGTATTCTATTAGACTGACTTAGAGGGGTTTGAAACACAAGTGGTTCAAAATGCATCAGTTCTTATTTTCTGTTTAACAAATAATGATTTCTCCCTGAATCACTAATGGAGCCTGAAATTAAAATGGATTTTTAGTTGAGCTCCTGTTCATACCCTGGTGTCATCATCAATAGCAGCCTTGCTCTAGGAACAAGATTTATCTCAGCTCTCCATTACATGGATGCAAAATGCTGCTAAAAAGCACCAGGAATGTTCCCAGGAGTCCCACAAAGAGAACCAAACATCAGGGTTACAAAAAATTTGAGATGCTCCAGGCCTGGGGCTTGTAAACTAAAATGAGGCCAAGCCTGGAAGCAGAACAGTTCAGTCCTGAAAGCACTGGCTTCCCATTAATTAAGGTTATTAGGGGTAAACCCTCATGTAGGTTGAGTTTCTCTAAAATAATTTAAATGCCTGTTTGAGAACAAAATCATCTTTATGACAACACAACGATGCTGAAGTTCTGCCTCAAACTGCTGCCCAATTTTGCATTATTTTCAGACACTTCTGGTGCAAAGGATTTAATTTCTAAAAAAAAGTTTCTCAAACTACATGTGGGAAAAGAGTCTGCAGCAAGGTAGTTCAGGTGAAGTTAAAGGCTTGGAAAAGATACAGGGTAATTCTTTTTTAAATACCACATAAACTGAGCATTTTGAAACCAGAACACTTTTGTTATTGCTTCTCCCCAGTTTATGGGGGAGTCTGCATCTCTCCACAGGTATTTCCAAATAAATGTATTTCTTGAAATATATGACAGAGGAAAAAGCCCTAACAAAACCTTTAAATCCTACCAGTGGTTTTTTTTTTTCACAATTAAAGTATTTAAATAACCACTCCTCTCCCTTCCCCCCCCAGCTAGCATTTAGGAATGAGAGCACTCCCTTCTCTATACCTAGGGGACATCCTCATTTCAGGTCTATTTGGCATAAGGAAATTAAAGCACTAAAAAAAAAAAAAAAATTAGCAAGAAAACATCAAAGTCAAATTAAGAAGCATGCTGTATTCTAATGAATATAAAATAACTTCAAATATGGACTTTCAGCACCTCTGTACATGGTTTTTTCAAGCTCTGGAGACATATTTAGGGCTAAAATTGCCCTTCTAGAAATTAAGGAGGTACTTATGTTTCTTGGAAGACTTGAAAAAAATGAGTTAGGAGATGAATGTTTGCTGCTTTTCCCTACCTACAAAAGCCTATTAAATTCTGCTAATAACCAGTGCAATTGTTCCAGGAAAGATCCATATAACAAGGTAACACGGAAATAAAAGATTAAATGCCACGAAGAAGAAGGATTTATCCCAAAAGAAAACGTAGCTGAAAGCAGTAAACATTCTAAAAGTATGCAGATTGTCTGCTATTGTTCCTAATGGCCTGATTTTAATAGTTTAATCCAGGCTAGATCTCCTTTCTCAAAAAGAGGTTGATTAGGTTAATGCAAGGATAGCTCTAGAGCAGCTCAGAGCAAGTTATAAAATGGAAGTGATTTCACAGGGGCCAACTGTGTTACCCATCATGTCCAACATTCTCCATCAACCTAAGCAGTTTATCAGGGGATTACAAGAAGATTACTGAAATGCATCATATATAAAAAAAAAAAAAAAAAAAAGCCAAAAAAAAAAAAAAAAAAAAAACCCCTCCAAACCAGATTTTGACACAGTGACAGCCTGGAAGGAGGCAAAACATGAAAACTGGTAAAAATCTTAAAGCTTTTTTTACTCCTGTTTGAATCACAGTTTGTATCATCATAATTGGATATTTTCACTAATATAGCAGCTTCTATACATCATAATAACAGGATTTCACTTTCAATTATTTTTTTTCTTGTATTATCAGCACTCACTAGCTCAATAACAACTTATTAGCTGAATATAGCAAAATCCTACTTTATTAGGAACAGAGGACTGAAAAGTCCCTCCAAGGGTAATTGAATCCAGCTCCTTGCTCCTACCAGCAAGCATGACACAATTCTTTTCAGAAGGTCACATTAAAATCACTTGGTTTCTTGGCCTGTTAATCCCTTTGGAAAGCTATCCCAGGACTTTCCCTAGTCAGAAGATCTGCAGTTTTCATCCTAAACCTATTAATTAGAAATACATACTTCTTAGGCCTTGGATTAACATAAAATCACCTGCCACAAGTGATAGAATTTCCTCTGAGATGAAAATGTCACCAGGAGGGCTTTGAGTGAAAAAGAAAAAAGTGCCTGAAATAAAATAGAATATCAGTGAATAGAAATCAAAAGAATATCAGTGCTGAAATAACAGAGAACATTTTAAAAGTACAATGGGAGGTTTCATGTAACCACTGAAAAAATATGAAAAAATATCTTCAGTATCTGTCAATCAATTCCAGCAGTTGCAGAGCACAACAACAACAACAAAAGAAGCCAACAAACAGGACAGGATACAAAAAAAAATTGGTAGTATTATCAGAAAAGTGATTTATAATTCTACAGCTGTTGCTGAAAAAAAAGAACAATACTTTCAGATCACTCGTTTAAAATAACAAGAGGTTCATGAGCTCCCCATTTAAATGTTTTTTTGGTTGGTTGGGGTATTTTGGGATGGGAAAATCTGGTGAAAAAGCTGAAGCACATCACTTGAGAACCTGAAGTTTTGCAGCATTGCCAGGGAGAGACAGAGCTCTGAGCACCCAGAGTTACAAGAACCAACACAGAGAGAGCATTTTAGAGAGTATTTGACTGAAAATCTCTCCATTTAGAAATCAAGGTTTGTTGGCTGAAGTAACTACAACTTTGATCAGACAGGTTCCTATATAAACTACCAAATAATACACAAATAATAGAAGTGGTTGCTAACACAGACACCTTCCCTTCATTTAAATTCCCACCTTTTTTAATCCCAAAACCACTGCCATTCACCTCAGTCTCACACTTCAGCTTTCCTTGTTTAAAACTTCCTGTATCACCCACTGGGATGGATTAAACTTAACGTTTAACAATGAAAACTACAAAGACAATAATTCAGCTTCACAATTTAATACTGCTTTAGTCTTCTTGCATCACAGATTCAAGGCTATTAATAGAGCCCCTAAAAATAAACACCATACAGATGAGCCAGGAGAGATACCTAATACCCAACAAAATGCAGTCAAGGAGATGAACAGCACAGCTATTTTTAGAAAGAAGAAAATTTGCTTTTGTAGAGGAGTTAAAAGACTAATTAATTTTGTGGGCAAATGAAGACTGAGAAGAGGGTACAGCCAGCATGTCCCAAGTGGCTGGCATCAGGGCTGTCCCTCACCTCCCTGGCACATGGCCTTCAAGCACAAGACTATTTTTGGCAGCTGGCATTTCAAAATTTTGCTGCTTTTAAACTGGAAAATGTAAACTGGAAAATGGATCACTTCCACCCAGCAAAGAGGAGAAGCTGCAGTTGCAATTCAACGTGTGTAGGAAACTCCACTTATCAATATTCAAAGATATAAATAATGTGTCAGTGTTCCACGGGGTCAAAAAGAGATCAGCAGAAGAAGTACAAAGGAAATCTTTGCTTCTAAACACTTTTAAGACTTTGGTGTTATTTAAAATTGAAGCAAAGAATCAAGAAATAAATTGATATATCTCAGATTATTAAAAACTACAGTGTTAGGGGGAAAACATAGAGGGTTTCTTTTAGTGCAGCTCAGGTTTGATAACATCATGATTTCACAAATAATTTAAGTTTAAAATGCTGTTATTACACAATAACTTGAATATAAATAATCTCTGAAAGATTAAAAAAATATGATAGCAGCACTTAGTTCAACTAATTCAACTTTAAAGCCAGCTGCTGAGTTTATTCCCTAGATTTGAGCACAGAATAAAACTTGAGCTGTAGAATTAATTATCTAGCAGAAATCAGTAGCAAAGGTTTGAAACACTTAGAAGACATCATGATCTTCAACAATACTCAATTACAAACTTAACTATCTTGCTCCTAATCTTAGATAAATGACTAAAACAACAGAAAAATAAATCACAGCAGGACCAGAGCTTGGGAACTCTTCCACAGCCAGAGTGCTAACAATACAGAAATAAAAAGCAATGGGTATGCAATGCATTTCTTTCAGTTTCTTAAAATGATTCTTTTGAGATTATTAGTTGGTAATGGTTTTTTATCCCCAATTTTTCTACAGTCATCACAAAGCAAGTTTCAGTGTATCATTTGATTAGCATCACTATTAAACTGAGGCTAAGAAATCTTTACTTCTCATAACATTAGTGAAGCACTCTACTTACAAAATAAATGATAAGAAGGAAAGGAAAACACTCATATGAGAAAAAAAAATAAAAATCAAGCACAGTATTCAAACAAGATATTTTAGTCCAGTCAAATCTTTAATGATTTCCAACAATCACAACCTCAGAGTCAACAGGGATGAAACAATTTTTTTTTTAATCATCCTTTTGATTGCTTTTACAATTTCACAAATGAAACATGTAGCCCTGTAAAATAATTCACTGATTTTTTTTTTTTAACAAGGAGGAAGCGTGAGGTGACCCAGGGAGTTACTGCTCGTTCAGATCTGCACAAACAGGGCAGCTCCCAAGGAGAGATTGCCTGGTACCAAGATGAGGCTGGCAGTATCAATAGTCCTTAGTTAATTATTGCTAAAGAGTAATAATTAACGCTGGGGGGAGGTGGAGTGCTTTGCTCCAGATCTTCCTCTGCAAGATAGTCAAAGCTTTGCCACATGAAGGATTCTTCTCACCTGGCAGAGATGCCCTATGGGGAAAAGGGAGAAATTCTCCTTACAAGCTAAAAAAGGCTCTAAAGCTCCATTCCCAAAGGTTTTGAGTATTTTATTAAAATAGGAGAAAGGAAATAGATTCTAAACATAATGATAATTTTCCAGATTTTTATCCATTCCTAAAGGAACAAAAGCAAGGCAATTGGGGGCTGGGGGCAACATTGCTCCAAGTGCCACCAGCAGTTTAAGAGCTGCTGCTTTCTGCCAGACCCCAGGCAGGTTCAGGGACCCCTGGCAGAGCAAGGTCCAATGCAGGAGGTTCTGCACCTTCCTCTGCACTGATCCTGACCCATCTGATAAGGGCAAACTGCAGCTCCACAACCTGCAATCCCCAGGGGATTGCAGGCACACACAGGTGCCTCTCCCAAACCAGGGAATAAAAGTGTTTTACCTGGAGGGCTTGATGGGAGTCATGAATTTGGGGGTTCTGTAAATTATTTCAGCATATAGAGCAACTAAATAGAGCAACTAAACTGCACTTGTTCTGCAGCACCAGGATCCCTTGCTCTGAGCAAACACACAGTGCTGCTCAGGCACCTGAAATTTAAAGCATATTTCAGGCAGTTTTCCTACACTGCACGTCATAAAAGTTACTTTTCCTTAAAAGATATCCATAAATAAAAGGCTGTAATGTCACAATATACAGGGTAGGGCTTCCCAGATTATTTTTAGCCCAGTCCAGCTGACTGTTGTAGTTCAGAGTGTGATTTGTTGAGAGAAAGGAAATTTTCCTTACTTTACTCTCAGATTAAAGATGGAAATCCCATGGAATATCATTATGAACTGATTCCTAACTGTAACATTTAATGACTACACAGCATTTAAAAAATAAAAAAATGTTTCATAATACTTTTGTAGAATACTTGTGTATGCTAAAATGACTGCTAGTGGCAAAGCAAAATAATAGGAGCCAAAGATCCTGCCATTTACTTATTACACTTTGATGCAAGTACTATCATACAAGGCTTTAAAGAAATTAAAGAGCACAAGGTACATTTCACTTATTGCTCATGAGTAGCTGAAAAAAAAAATAGTCTTCCTAAAGACTCGAGGAGAATTAGAAGGAAATAATTTCAAACAAAATCTGAATAGTAAAAAAGTGGTGAAATTGAAAACTGGGATTTTTCAAGTGCATGCCAAACAATGTTCTATGGAAATTTCAGCTTCTTGGAATACATCTCCAATCCAAGCCTGACATTCAAAGTGTTCTAAGAATACAGTAGACCTGCAGCACAGTGAAAACCCAGCTGTTTGTAGGCTCCAGGAACCACCAGGGCTACACCAGGAGAGGATGCCCAGACAGGTTCCCAGCTCTCCTGGCTCACTCACCCTCTGCCAAGGCTCCTCCTGCTCTGTCTCCTCTGCTTCCCATTTCCTTCTCCTACTTTTTCACAGGGATAACTATCATGATGACATATACTCAGGGCAGATAAACTCTTGCCAAGCACAAATCCCTTCCAGAGTGGGAGAGAAAAAGCCCACACAAGTTTCAGCCCAGCAGCTGGAATTACCTGTGCTCCAGAGCCAGGGTAAGACAAGCCAAGACATTTTGGGATTGAGTCTTCTGCCCCATTGCTCCAGGCACAGCCCTGCAAGGAAGGAGGCTGGGATGCAATCACTTGCCAGCTCCAAGAGGTTATGTTACCTCCCTCCAGCTTGGAAGCTCCTAAAGCAGAAAGAATCTGACTAAACTGAGGTCAAAAAAAGGAGCTGAAGGTGAAGAAGGTGCTCCAGGATGAAAGAATTGATGGGAAGTGCCAACACTGCTCAAACTGAGTGGGTTTATAGCTATGTTATATGCTGTGTTTTTAACACATCTGTTTCATTCCATCAGCCTCAAATAAGGAAACATCCCCGAGATGGGGAGAGCATGCTGAATTTGTTGCTATCTGCAGAAATTACTTACTATAAATAGTTTTTCCAGGCTTTTTAAGATGCAGCTGCACCAAGTTTCCACCAGAATCAAAATCACCAAGGCACAGAATTGCTGCAGCGTTGTCTGCTCCACAAAGGTTGTGACACAGCAGCCCAGCACCATCATTTTTTCTGAAGACATCCTTGTCACACAGTTTAATCCCATTATCTTTAAGGATGGAACACCTGCCACAAGCTTTTAAAATGTTTCTTCCCTACAAGCAGAACCCAGTGATGATTCTGTTAGAATGTCCAGAGAGTTCCTGTCTTAATCACAACCCAAAGCCATGATCTAGGAGGAGGATTCCAGATTTCAGAAATTTACTGCAAATCTTACCTTAGCATCTATTCACCTCTTCAGCCCTTACACAGAACCTTCCAGCTGCAAGCAGTGATTTAATGAGGGCAGAATAGGAGACAGTTTTGGTATCCAGAATAATTTGCAAAAAAACTCTGACCTGCATGGATTTCCCAAGTTAAATCCTGTACTGGACTAAACCAGAGGAAGCAATGCACCAACCTCCCAACCTAAATACATAAAATCTTTCAGCTATGAAATCAGAATTTAAATTCACACTTGTCAAGCAAGTGATAAAATGACAACACTGGAGCAGTGACAAACTTGGGTCTGGCATGGGCAGGGTTGTTGCAGTTAACAGAAACTGAATTAATGCCAGCTGGATGGATGCTCCTGGGAATGGATTACTCAGGAGCAAGCAGCCATTGGGAAAGGTATCTATTATCCAGTTGTTCTCATTTAAACAACCCCCCAGTCAGATAGCAAGCATCCTACAGAAAGCAAAAGAGGTTGAGAGAAGAATACACTTCCTCATCATAAAAGTAAATGGATGAGTAAAGAGAACTTAACTCGTTCTGGTGTAACAAGTTATCAAAATAATTCCTCATTGGAAGCCCAAGTGATCTGGCTCTGCTGCTAGACAATGAGCTCCTCTGTGATATTCTGCTTGAATAACCATGATTTTCCATCAGGCAAAAAATAACCCCAGATCCTGTTCTATAGAGAAGAGAGTAAGGGCAGACAGGAGAAGCTCTGATAAAACCCCACTGTACAGACCCTTGTAGCCCTGCTCTGAATTGCTCTGTTCTCTTCTTATCCCTTTAGGACAAGGATTCCTGTAAAGCAGAAGTATATCTTTGCACAGGACTTTGTACAACAATGATGACAACCAAAAAACATCCTGGTTATTTACATCTTTATCTTGTGGCCTTGGTTCTGACACATCTGTATAACCTGAGCTTTACAGGTGGAGATTACTAACAAATGAGACTCACTGCAATTTCATTTCTAATGTTTGGGAGACCCTTAAATCAGTGACAAAAATGCAGAGTGTTCCTGGGTCAAGACAACAGAAAAAGAGGCATTTGTAGGTGAGAATACCATCAGCTTATTGTGATCTGCAAGTCCTTGTGTAAAAAGCAAGCCTAAGGACATGTATTCCCAGGAAATAAGCAAAACTAGGAAATCTGGATCTCTGATAAATCTGCCTTTTAAACTTATTGGTAAACTACATATAAACAGTTGGGTACCAGAGATCTTGGTATTTTCTCAGAAGATAGTATGAAGATTTTTTTACCCCTAAACCCAATGGCTCTTTTCATAAAACTCAAGGTGCAGTTCTGAAAACCACACTGGATTAGTGCAGCCTCCTAGAGAAAGTTTAGGGCTTTTCATCAGCACAAAACCCATTTAAGGACACAGCTGTTTTGAAGCTCAGAAAGCTTTGACATTTTAAATTGTTCAAGAGAAGCTTTGTGTAAACTGCTCTCTTGAGATAATTTAACAAATAAGATATACAGAGAGAGGTTTCCACATCCCAAATCAACTTGAAAGCAGTTCACATTTTAAGACTAACACTGACTAATTTTTGAACTATTTTGCTGATGCTACATGTGTTAAATAATAACCAGTGTTCCTGAAACCAAAGCCCAAATTATGCATCAGCTGAGATTTTTTTTTTCTAGTTTCAGTTCCAGATTTTTAAAGGATTCCTTCCCAAGAGTCCTGAAAGAAAATTATGCTTTATCCTGTGTTAACAAGAAATACAGAACTCATTCTCTTCCTTCAGGGCTTCCACTTCAAGTGCCACATCAGTGCTCTGCAAAGTTCTGGTGCTATTATTGCCACTACACTTTTAAGAACAGGTAAGTGAGATACAGAATGTGAGATGGTGAGAAAGGGGAAGGGCTGGGGGTGTTTGCATCAGGGATATATGAGAGGAAACTTTAGAAGTAGGACATGCTGTTAGAAAACACAGTAGGACACCCATTTCTAAGAGCAGACACATGGCCTTGAAAAGCATCCTCATGGCAACGTGGATTATGCCATTCAAACAAATTAATAAAATATCAAAGTTGAGGGCTAGGCAGATGTTCAAGGGTTGATTTGTAGTCTTAAAGCTTTCCTTTGGAAGGCAGAAAAATCAAGACAGCATTCCTTCAAAAATTGGATGGCAACATACCTAGGGAAGTTGAGACTAAACCTAGAATCAGAAGCAACTCAAACTTGCAGCCTTTAACTCTTGGAAAACCACATCCCCCAAACTCCTGCCCATCAGCTTGCACACAGGCAGATCTCAAATTGACAGAAAACCCAAACAGAAGCTGCAGAATTCACTTGTGCATCAGTCAGAGGAACAAAACAGTTGGAGAGATGCCACACAAACCCAACTACATCTAAGTCAGCTCCAGCTTCTGAAAAGAGCTCATTCCCATGTCCACACTTTGTTGTTCAGCACAGATGTTTCCAAAGCCACTCCCCATCCTAGGATGTTTTTCCCCATCCTATCTCACAAAAGACTTCAACAGATTCCCAACAGATGCGTTTTGTACTCCAGTAATTTCCTGCTATTTCCTGATGACTGGTTACCACAAAAGCTGTAGCTGGTTGATCCAAAGATTGCATCTGCTACCCTGCATCTCACCATCAGGTCAGAATAATTTCAAACTGCAGAAGGAGAATAATAAATTATTCTCAACCTCAACCTAGAGATAAATAATTTGCCCATGCAACAAGAATAAGGGTTCTAATTCTTCAAAATTCCCTGTGGAGGGCCAGGGGGAGAGACAAAAAAAACCCCAAAAAAGAGAAATATTTTCTTATCAGTATTACAGGCAGCACAAATGCTTTTTGAACATTTTCTCAAGCAGGATAATTCTCTTTTCCATCATCCAATCTATTCCTCTCATCCTCTTAATTAACTGCACACAGCAAAATCACCTGAATGGATGAACTCCTTCACCCTGAGACTCAGTAGTAACTACAGACAATGTTTTTCCTACCACAACACACAGACCCAGAAAACAGAGAAGTTCTCTTAGGCACAACACCCCAGCAGGGAAGCTGCACAGAGGATGAAGCCATTCTATGAGTTACCCAAAGAAAGGCTTTTATTTTCTCACTCCTGCTTCTTAATTCCTATCAGAAGAGATGTCTGTGTAACACGGGGTTGGGGTTTTTTCATGGTTTCCTGTTGAGGCACATTTTATACCTAATGAATGTTTTAGGTGGTGTTCAGAGCTTTGTCCTTACACAGAGCCACAAGAAGCATCACTTCAATTATATCCACTGTCTATATGACAGGATAAATTTTTGGTAAAATTTTAAGATGTTATCACACTCTTAAATTGAAATTTTAATCCAGGTATATAACTTCCACTTCAGGAAAATCCATATGGAAAGCAACAGAATAGTGTGTGCCTCTATCAGCACTCATTGTGTCTCCACATTACTAAACCTGCTGTCTCAAGGGCAATTTATTAAATATCAATAAATCTTAATGCAGCATTCTGCAAAATATGAGTCTTCAGTTCTTCAAAGCACCTCTGCACCATCAATAAAAATAAGTATTAAAGGCTATATTATTAAATCCAGATTAAGGTCAGTTCACAACAGTTGTCCATATAGAACTACGTAAGAGCCATTTATTGGCTATAATACTGATCCAGATACAAAGCACTTTGCCAGATCCAGGCTTTAAAATACTAAAAACATTTATTAGCTCAATTTGAACACAATCCTACACTCTTACAAAGAGTACCCCTGGCTGCAGAACTGACATGAAGTGTGGTTTGGGTGTTCTGGAGATCCATCAGTTAAGCTCCCTGCTAGCAGCCTCCTTTCTGTTCTCTACACCTCACATTTTAAGGTTTCAAAATTAACCCTACTGAGTTCATCACCAAATTCCTTTTCATTTTGTCATGTTAAATGCCAAATGACCCAAATGTCTGACACTGCCCTTTTAATTGTTACAACAAGAGTTTAAAGCTGATACCACACACATCCCTCCTCCTCTTCAAAGCAAGGCTCAATAAAACACAGGCAGTGCTAAGAATCCAAAGGTCAATATTTGCATAAGTTGAAATAAGCCAAGAAAGAGCAAGATTTATTAAAAATTTAATTCTACATAAGTTCTTCCTCTTTCTAATGTATTGATTTAAATTACAAAATAAGCTTCGTGGGCAGTGTTTAGAATTTAAAATTTACTGAGTACATTTATCAGTGATTTTTGCAAGCAACTTGTCTATAAAAACCTGCAGAAATCAGATTAGACCTCCCTAAAACATTAATAATATATGATGAAGTCTTTCATTCCCTTTCATCAATCTTCAGCTACACATTTACTTAAAGAATCAATACTCCCAAACTATCAGGTGTCCATAAATTCATGGCCTGGCATCAATGATATTTTTTTTTACTCATTATCTCAGTTTCAGTGCTGTCAGTCACACTAACCTAACCACCCCCATTTTATTGTTCTGTTAGCAGGATTTAAAAGCACTTTAGAGGAGAGTAGAAGTAAAAAAACCTTGAGACTTCCTCTGCCCATTAAGGTGTCTGGGTCATTTAAAGACTGCAGGGTCTGGATATGAACATGCACAACAGACCCAGAGAGAAGTTTAAGGCACAGGCAGGAATAAAATAAAAAAAAAAGACTCTGAAGTCCAAGACCTTCTAAAGAAACCAGTGGTGACAAAGTTTTGCCCTTCCTCTTCCCAAAATAGAAATGGCTCTATTAGCAAATCTTTTGCAGTGTTCTTATTACATTTTCTATTCTATACATAAAAAAAGAAATGTACTAGGACAAGGCATCTTGAGAAAATGTCAAAGACATACATCTGCTCCCTTACATCTGTCCCAGATACTAAAGCAGTCCTGGACTCCCAGGGATGCCCTGCTTGATGGAATTCTCCTCCTCCTCCTGAAATTCAGACTTTATTGGCTTCAGGGTACTTGTTGTCAAGTATTCAAGGCCATAGGAACCATGTAAAACCTTTGCTGACAGAAAATGATGATGCAGCGTGCAGCAAATGATGAATAAAATACAAGCCTTAGATATTTGTAATATAATGCATTTATAATCTCAAAGGAAAAATGACACCTGGCCTTGTACCAGGTTTGATAATAGACAAGAGAATTCTTGTTTTGCAAAGTGTTCAAAGAAACCCAGGCTGAAGAGAAATGAAATGAACAGAACTTTATACAAACATGACAACTCAACTCTTCCTCATTATCCAGCATCAGGAAGCTGACACAGTTTTGCAGAAAGCTTAGAGAAAAAAAAATAAAAATAAATCTTTGCTGGCTTCTACCCGGATGAGAAGAAGGACAGGCAGTTTTCCAGCCTCCAGGATTCAGCAGGCACACCTGGGTATCCAGAGGCAGAACAAAACACTTAAAAGTGCTGCTGAGTGAAACAACTGGCAATAGAGCCCAGAACAGCAGAGCATAAAACCAGGTAATGCAGCAGCACTGTGCAGTTGGCACAATGAGTGGATGAGCTATTAGGAGACAAAACTGCTGTAAAAAAAAAGTATAAAACATATCCACCACTTGCACTGTAAAACTCTCTTCAGTAGCTACACTCTTCAACACTTTTTTTTTTGAGAGAGAGAGAGAAATCAGGGATATTGCTTCTTTGCAGAAACTACCACTGAACAACCTCTGCTTTTTTTCTGCTGACATAGAGGGCAGATTTTAACAAGCAAATAGCAGCACATGAATAAATGCCACCTTTTCCCACTGATATATTGGGGAAAGAATAGAATTTTGGGAAGTTTGCATGTTTAACCTTTATTCCCCAGGGTCTTCAGACAATTAAACAGTTGGATTCATTTGTCCTGGACTCCCAAGCCAAAGGAAACCCCAGAAGAAACATTTTTACTGAGCTGTCCAAAAAGATTGATGGAGCTTTTACTGCATTTGAAAGGCTCAGATTTGAGGATCTCCCCAAAATGTGAAAAGGAATTCTGAGCAACATCTAGGCACCAAAATATCTGAAATAGAATGTAAACCAAATTATGTTTTTCTCCCTTCTTTCTGTACACTCCTGAAGTTACCTTAAACGTGCCATACAATCTGTGTTGGCCATTCACCACTCCCAGACACTTCTGACAATGTCAAAACCTATTTCTGTTTTTCTAAATCTTCCTTGGTCACTGTATCAAGACAAATATCAGCTTTCTGATATTTGTTTTTCTCCCTTCTTTCTATACACTCCAAAACTTCTCTTAAATGTGCCATACAATCTGTGTTGGCCATTCTCTACTCCTAGACACTTCTGGCAATGTCAAAACCTATTTCTGTTTTTTTAAATCTTCCTTGGTCACTGTATCAAGACAAATATCAGCTTTCATTCTTAAAATGAAGCTGCAAAATTCAAAAGTAGCAAATAAAAGAGTTTCTGGACATTGCAGTTACATTTTCAGTTCCAAAAGTGTGTTCCTGTATCAGGCTAAATAAATTATTAAAATAAGAAAGACATTTTGTAAAGAATAGGGGTTGGACAAAAATAAACATTCCAGTGAATGGGGACATATTCCCCATTTCCAGTAAAGCTCATTTGGTGAAATATTTTTAATTAATAAAAAACAGGACTGTGCTTTCCATGAACTTACTAGAAAATACCCTGAAAAAAAGGCCTGTGTGTCTGCAGATTTTACAGCCTAAGTTACATAAAGGAACCAAAAAACTTCATGTAAATGAAATCAGAATTAAGGTATCAGAGGAAATGACAATGAAATCCACAGAAAGATGTGTGCACGTGTTCAGTTGCCTGACTTAGAAGGGAATTGTTCTGAATCACATTTATGGAAGGCAGAATTCAGAAATAGCTGAGAAATTAACAGCTGATAACTCCCAAGCACTCCCAGCCTCTCCAGGACTTCAATCAGTCAGGATTACAATGTTCAGCATCTACAAGAACTTAAAAACACTTGAAGGGGAGTTCCTGTTTTTAACTACACACAGGGGAGTGCTTTCCTCTTGGACTTTTATGCTTTCTGCTGCAGATGTCAAAACCGAGGAGCTGAACCTAAAGTATTTATTAAATAACTTATTTTTTACCTCTCACCCTGAAGAGAAACAGCCCACAAAAACAAACTTAAAAGAAATAACTATCAGTGTATCCCAGGAGGGAAATCTGTTTTCATCTTCCTGCAACTTTCTTTCCAACATTTCAATAAATTCTGCTTCTGGCATAAGTCACATCCACAAAAATCTTCTACAAAATGGACACCATATGTGGCTGCATATCTGCAGCTGATGTGTAGTGTTACACCACAGGCAGAGGGGAAAATAAAGAATATGCCAAAGTTTGTCTTGCCCAGAAGTCAAACTGGTTCATCTGTCAAGTCAGAAGAAGCCATCACTCCCACATGGTTAATGAGAAGCTGAAGAGCTTCACAGAATTACATCCAGGGCACTGGAACAGTTTCTTTTAACTGGAACACATTGCTGGGATATCCAACTGAGTCAAGTAAACAACCCAAAACTCAGCATGTCAGAAGTGTGGGAAGGGTAAGGATGAAACGTTTTGGCCTTGAAACGTAATCCAAGATTTTTGCTGGGAGATAAGATTTAATTATGATGTTCCAGTTCTGATGAGCACGATATCACTGAGGAAATTTTCTAGAAAGACAGCAGTACAATGGCATAGGTCTCTTATTTCACTCTCCTGGTCTGTATTGAGGGAATTTGAATATTTGGTGGATTGTGTATTGCACATCTATTTGATACAGAGAACTTTGCTGTGATGCACATGATGGTAGTAACAGGGAAAAAGGTAGAATTAGGGAATCCTCACAAACATCTTCCCTCTTCTGACCCAGGTGCCCTTTTGCCCTTTCTATAGCACAATATTGTATACCACAAAACCCCTGGCACAGAAGAAAAGCTGAAAGCATAACCCCTATGTCCATGTTAGCTCCAACAGGAATTTGGATTCTGTTTAGATTTGGAAATCTAAACAGGATTTCTAGAGGAAAACAGTGCTAAGAGCTGGCCAGCCACACACCCCACATTCCAAGGGTTTTCTCTTGGATGAGTTGGAGTCTGATCCATGAACCAAACCCCTTTGAGCAGCTGGGGGACATGAAATGTGCTGCTGGGACACAGCTCTCTGCTATCACCCAAAGGATGCTCCAAGACCACCCAGCAATGCAAAGCAAAGCCCTGTAAAAGCAGGGATGACTGGAAGGAAGCATTCCCAAAGGAATTCCCTGATTTGAACCAACACAAATGTATTTGAAAGAGTCAGGACTTTCATCTGCACCTGTCAGTGCTGTGCTCAGGAAAGTCTTGGAACGTGGGCAATTTTTCAAAGATGGTTCAGGTGTAGGGAAAAAAAACAGAATTTCAAGTGACTCTGGGATCAGGCTGTCACCTGGACCTGGATCAGTCCTGACACCAGGACTGTATTTCCTCATGATATGGGACATAAATTCCAAAGGGAAGAAGAGGGACAGGCGAAGGAGGGGAGGAATGAATAAAGAAAAGCTGACAAGTGCACAAGTATCTCAGCTGCATGCTTCTGGTGGCTGGATCAGCTCAGCTGCATCTCATTAAAATTACTGCCCTTTGAGGCCACAACCAGCCCACAAATCAGGCTGAAGGGAAATGGCCAAAGCTGGGTAAAGAGATCATGGAAACTGTGCACAGATGCACTTTATGCTCCCAGGTGGATTTTTTTGTTCAATTTGTTTATTTCTTGCTAGGGGGTCTGTATACATGGATTTTTTCTTTTGCTCTGGAGGTTCCATGTTTTAACAGATGCCTCTAAATTAGATGCATGAAGATACATTAAAGAGTCAGCTGCTTTAAGTAAATATATCCTAAATTTTCATTTCATGCTGTTAAGTTAGGGAGAAAACATCAACAGGCACAGACTTTTAGTGGCTTCCATGGAATTAATTTCTCAATCTCAAGCTTACAGAAATGTTAGGTAATGTAAACTGCAGCACATGAGTAATAGTAACATAAACAGCATAAGGAGAAACTAGGATATTATTGTTTGTAATACCCAATCTTGCTACCAAAATGATGGTGATACAAGAGTTCTGGCATAGGGAGGGGAACTCACTTGGTAACTTATCACCCTTTGGCAGTAACATTTCCAAGTAAGGAAGACAGAACATATTTTTATGAGCTTTTTTTTTTTAGTTACAAAGGACAGTGAAGACAGGAAAATGAACAAGAAGCTCTTGGTAGGGGAAACAACCTGCAGGACAGAAACCCAAGAACTAAGCTTCAACCCAAGGCACAAGAAAACTCCTGTATTTTATTAGTTCATGTTTGTATAAATCAATGATAAACACAAATTTCAAACAGGAAAACATTTCCTAATACCAGGAGGCAGTAAAGACATATTGCTTACAAGAAATTGAATCCAGCTGAACTCTTTCAAGTTCATTTTCAAATTCACACTTTACAAAAAACAGGCCCAGGCTTTTTCCACAGCTACATTCTGACCCTGAACCCACTCTTTGAAGAACTTATTTCTCATAACACAACAGAATTCTGCAGCCTCTCCATGAAATAACAGATCCCAGCTCACAGTTGTAAACCTAAGTAGATATTCCAAAAACTTCTTTGCTAGCACATACACTCACCAGCTCCATTAGAATACAGAATACACTGAGAAAGAGAAACTACTTAGGATGTGGACTGTCTCTTGATAAGCATTTGTGCAGTAATAATGCAATTGCACCCTGAACTTCTGCTGCAATAAGGTCATTAAAAGCCATACCAAAATTGAATTTATTGTCTTTTGCAAAGTCACAGAGATCCCATAAAAATCAAGAGAAAGAAAAAAAAAAATAAATTGCAAAGCTTTAACGAAATAAAGTATTTCTCTTCAGTTCCAAAAAGCTCATTTAAATATTTTTAAGCAATGCTGAAGCTGAACAACACTACTGGAAGATGGGAGAAAGCTGACAGTGGACAGACTGTAAAACTTTAAGGTTGAAAACTGAATAATTTAAATACAACCCCAGTGATTTTCTGTGTCCCAGTGGAAATCTCTAATGAATATCTAAACAGCTCCTTAACTGGGAACCACTGAGCTATTCAGAATGGGATTCAGGAACTGCCATTCCATAACCAGCTGAGGACCACAGGGTCTGTAGCACCCCTGTAGATGGGATGAGTTGCAACTAACTGGAAAATAGCTACAGAATTTAGCAGTAATATCTTGGAACACAGAAGAAGTTGCATACAAGATTCAGAGTACCATAAAAGTTGGATGGTTACCTTCCCAAGGCATGCAGTGTTCTCACTACATGTCTGCAAGCAGAAACTTGCAGAAAGAAGAATAATTATTGCAACATCTTAGAAATGCATCATTCTTTTACATTCAGTTTCTCAGAGGTCTAATTTCAAGTAGCAGCTGACATGAACTTTCACAGAAATACCACAGAATCCATCAGTTCACCCACTACTAAATAAAAGCAACATTCAGGATAGTCAAATATGCTCTAAAGCATTAGCAAACAACTAGATTTTAAGATGCAGTGAAAGAAATCACCAAAAAGCAAACTAATGAGTACACAGTGCAGGTAAAATTGATAGGGAGGAAGGTGGGGGGAAAGGCACAAAAAAAAGCATCATCCTAATGAGGCAAATATATGACAAAAAAACCCAAACAATAGTTGGGTGTGGTTAATTGATGACTAAATAATAATGTGAATTTTGAAAAAAAGCCAAGAACCAGAGTATGTGAGAATTCAGCATACTGTGCTCTGGCTTTCATGTATATAGTTATCTCCCCCTATAGCAGCTTTCAGTTTCTCAAGGTTAGGAGAATTTATTAAATCAGCAATTTTGTAGGCATGGCTTTTTTTTTGCAATTCAGTATTACATAAGACAGAAAAACACTGCCTGTCCTAAAATGTAGTTCAAACCAGAGGTCCTCCTAAACATACTGTGTATGAAAATTAAAACCAGGGAGTTTGGGTTATGAAAAGAAGCCATCTGACTAAAAAGTGAATCCATTTTCCAAAACGCCCACACAGACAGGAGCTTCTGATGTGAAAAATGGGCTCTGCAAAAGCTAAACTGCACAGATTATTTTCAAGGAAAAGTTAGAAACTGCACTGCATGCAGATTATCTGACATTTACCACGAGATGATTTAAAAATAAAAAACCTAACCCTATTTGTGTTACTACAGTATAAACCATTATTTGATTACTCAGTGTATAAAATATAAATACCAATAGTTACTTAACTGAATTAATTGTCTTCCTTTAGAATTTACACAGGCAAATGAGATGCTTGATTAGTTTTTCCAGGCTTGGTTCCCTCTTGCTGCAGGCAAGTTTTGGCTGCCTTCGAAGTAAGATGCAACAATGTGTGCTAGCCAACAAAACACATGTGGCTTACCTTGGCACTGAAATCCTTGCTTCCCAAAGCCCCTGCATAGAAAATTAAAAATAAAAAAAGAAAAAAAGAAAAAAAAGAAAGAAAACACACCTGTCTTAGGATGTTTCGTTATGATTTCTTGTCAATGATCTATAAAAACATAAAAATAGATTTGTATTAAATTACTGCAGGTTTTGCTCTGACAGCAACAGATTTTTCAATATACCCCACAGAAAAGCTCACCCATTCCAAAGCAGAGAACAATAGCTGTCACCAGCTCTGCAATTTCAGTTTCTGGCAACAATTTTTTTTATTGTTATTATTATTTTACAAGCTATTTTGGATCTACAGTTATCATCATTTGTGATTACTGCACAATATTTCAGCTTGTTTAATGCCACATATATATTAACAGTAATGTTAAGGCTTCCAAGTCCTAGCAAAGACATATATAAACCAAACCAGATTAAAATCCTAAAATCCAGATTTTAGGGTTGTGTCTCAATGCTGCTCTGTGCCTCAGCTTGATACCACTTGTTTGTTGTATGAAAAGGAGGCAGCTCAAAGGGTTTTTCTCATTTGAATATAGATGCCAAGACAGAGCCAGTGGTTTCATATCATTGCTTTTTCAACTTTCAGCTCTTGGCTGCAAGTTTCTTTGCTTTTTCAGCTTTCTTGCTTCATTTCCACAGCAAAATACACCCGTGGATGTAGTATTTCCCCAGTGACTATAGTGACACACAAGTGTTGTACCTGGTACCCTGGGTTCCTACACCTATTACACCTCCAGCTCATTGCACTGCTGCTGGTTTTATTTATTCATCTTTAAGCATTCAACAAATAAATGTTTGGAGTGGCTTCCCTATAAATGTTTCTCAGCATTTCCTCTCTTTGCAGCTTGTTTTTTATCTGGAGCTGGTTTTTATCTGGTTTTTATACTTGTTTTTTATCTGGAGCAGAGAAATCAACAGAAGTCAGGGGCAGCAGGCTGCATGCAATTAATGACATGAAGTTTCATTATCAACTTTTTCTCATTTATTTAGGGAAGAGACAAAACCTTCAGTACACAGCTACTTTGGGTGAAAATCACACCAGTTCAAGCCTTTCCATAAATTTCTACACAAGAGTGACTGCTGCTGGTCTAAGTGGGCCAAAAGTCAGGAAACCAGAAGAAATATAAAATAGTTTGGTTTTTTTGGAAGCACATGGGACTAAATTATACTGTCCCTGCTGCTGGTTTCCCTCATCTTCACAGGAACAAAACACATGGACTGGATGTGTCCAAGTTCAATCGCAGGAGAGCTGACAGCAGGACTGAGAACATGAAACAGACTTGAGATAAATTTTTATCCTTATAAACAGACTTATTTGCAAAGGACATTCCTGAATTATCGGGTCTGAAAGCAGAGCCTTTCTGAGCTGCATGGATACACTGCCCAGCTGCACTCAGCTCTATCCTGAGCTAAAAGTCTTTTTAAAATGTATTTTAAGCTAAAAGTCTTTTAAAAACCATCCAGGCTTCAGAAACAAAGCAAATGGGTAAATATCATAGAATAGTTTGGGTTGGAAGGGACCTTAAAGATCATCTCATACCAATCTCCTGCATGGGCAAACTTCCCACTAGACCAGGTTACTCAAAGCTCCAACCAGAATCACCTGGTCAAATATAATCTAAGAAAAGTCTATTTGCAGAGTTCATTGAAAGGTTTTATTTACTATTTTTTAGTATTTACTATTCTTTATATCTTAAAACAGACGTTAATTGCCACAGGTCACTTGGGAAACAGATAAAGCACTTTTTATGGTGTGTGATGTTTATTCAAGAGTTGCCCATCTTCAGCTGAGGAAATGAAAGAAAAGTTTTCCAGTTATCAGATGCTCATCTAATGAGTGATAAGAGCTTCCTCAGACTGATTAACAAGAGAAGACAAAAGAACACAGCTTCCCTTGCCACCTGCCAGCCACAGGACACCCTTTCACTTTCAGATCCATCCTGTCAGCTCAGGACATTCCACTTTGGTTTTTTATTGTTCTACTTCTGTACACAAACACAGTCTGACAATAACCCTGCAGCCTTTTTTCACACCTTCCAATTAATTCTGTTGTAGATTAACTTTAAAGCAGTTCCTGATGGTCTCTCACAATACCAAACTTTGCAACCCTTTTTAATAGGAAAAAGAATTATTTAAAAGGGTGTGGGGGGGAAACGGGCACACTTGATATATTTCTCTTTGTTTTTTTCTGCAGCCTCCCTTTCCTCACTCTGCAAATATATTTTAATCATTTGAGGAGCTATCACAGCCTTTCCTTCAGCATGTAAACCCAGGAAAACTCAAGAAGGAAGGCAAAGTTCTGTGCATATAAACACATACAAAAAGAGCAAGACAACTTGTTCTTGGAGAGCAAGCTGGGTGCAGACCCCTCTACCTCTTTTACGACTTTGGCAAATGCAAATCCCAGCTCTCTCAATTCCAGGATAAAAAAGCCTTCAGTGAAAACTTCAGCAGCAGAGCAAAGCTGAAGCTAAAGCCCAGCTCAGGTAAAGGAGAGGAAGCCAAAGCTCTTTATGTTAGAGAGGCTCTGAATGTACCAAACACTGAACTACAGGAGAGGTCCCACACCCACTGCTCCTGCCTCACTTGAGGGAGGGCAGAGGGCAGAACCAGCCCGATCCACACCCCACTCGGGGACCTGCGGGGAACCCCAGGCTCGGCCTGCGACGGAGCCGCCGTCCTGCCCAGAAGAGGGCACGGTAGGGACGGAGAGGTGTATTTTTTTCCTACCAGCTTAGTAATGAGGGTGTTGGTAGGAAGTTTCCCTCCCTTCTCTCTAGCAAGAACCCTTTCTTAAAAGGAAAAAAAACAACCCACACAAGCCAAACCCCCACACACCTCCCTGTCCTAAACACGTAACGTAGCAGCGGAGTCACCGAGCGCTCCCAATCTCCCTGCCCTCCCTCTGCAGCAGAAGGAAACCAAGCAGGCACCGACCACAAAGTTAAAGGGAGAAGTTGGTGCCACAGCTGAAAACCAATCTTTCCACCATCTGAAACTGAAACCCCCTCCGGTTCTCCCGTAGCAGCTCTAGCGCCGGCCGAGCTCCCCTCTGCCCCCGGGGAAGGCGGGCACAGAGAAGGGGGCATCGAGGGGCAAGCCAAGCAGAACCCGGCTCGGGGCTGAGAAGCGAGGGGAGGACAAAAAGTGAGGAAATATAAATCGGGATGGGTTTGAGACGCAATATCCCCAATAGAAGTCCTCAGCCCCAGATGATCTCTGCAAGTTGAGGGGCTACCCCAGAGCGGGGCGGGGGCCCCCTCGGAGCACCAAAGAGACCCCCGGGAGGAGGAGGAGGACACGGCAGAGCTGGGACACCGAGGCACCACGGTTTTGTCCCATCGGGGCTCACCGGCCAGAACCTGAAGGGAGAGGCTGGGGGCAGCCGCCCACCGACACGGAGGGGAACCGGCGGATGGGCGGGGAGACCCGGGACGCTCCCCGGAGCCCGGGCAGAGCTGCGGGAGCTTTCCCTTCCCCCCGGAGAGGGGATTCCCTACAGCTGAGCGGGCCCGGGCGGAGGTGAGGGGCCGCCAGTGGGTGTGAGAAAGGGGGCAAGGCGCTGCCGGGGTGTCTCACCAGATGAAGTCGGTGCAGTGGCTGCAGAAGGTGGGCTGCTTGAAGAAGCGGGCGATGAATTTGTGCTCCTTCACCTCGTGTACGTTCTTCTGTCTCAGGGCCCCCTTGCGAGCGAAGCGCCGAGCCGCGTCCGGGCCCGCGCCGGGCTCCGAGCCCGGGAATACGTCGGCCATAGCGCCCTCCTCTCCACCCCCCTGCCGGGAGCCGGGCCGAGCCGGGAGTCACCGCGCCGGGAGTCACCGCCCCGACGTCCGCCCCGTCCGGCGGCCGCCGAGTCTCTGGCAACGGCGGCGCTGGGCGCTGCCTCCCGCTCCCGCCGCCTGACGTGGGAAGGGCGCGTAGGGAGCGGGAGGAGGATCCCGGCCCCAAGCCCGCACCGGCTGCTCCGCCCGCGGGGTGAGCGAGCCCCCGGCCGCGGGCGGGGCGGGGAGGGGCGGACCCGGCACAGGGACGTCCCCCCGAGGGGGGGAGCTCGGGGGCTCCCGGGGATGGGGGGGGGTGAGGGGTGTCAGCACCTGCCGCCTCCCGTCAGTGTTCCCCGCTCCTCGCACAGGCACTCACCGGCTCTCCCCGCACACACACACACCCCAGCTCCCCCCAGACCGCGCACGGGTTCCTTTCTCCCACACCCACCGGCTCCCCTCTCTCGCTCCCCCCAGACCACGCACCGATCCCTTTCTCCCACCCCCTCCTCTCTCTCGCACGCCCCCCGGGCTCATTTCACGCACACCGAGGGCAGCTCACACACGCTTTGTCTCCCATAGAAACTGCCACCTTCCCCCTCCCTGCTTGGGGCCCGGCACCAAACGATTCCCTCAGCAGCCCCCCGGGGCTCGGAAGAGCCTGGCAGCAGCAGGTTCGGGGTGTCCCCCTCCCCAGATCGTGCCCCGCAACCTCCCCTCTACCTTCACCGCCCCATTCTGCAACCAGCACACCTAACCCAGCCCCAGCTGCTCTCGGCTTCCTGAGACGCTTTATTCCACTGCCACCACAACAAAGGTGTAGCCCAGATGCTCTCCTTCCCAAATCTTTCCCCTTCCTGCAACCCGGTGAGCAGGCAGAGAACAGGCAAACTCTTTCTGAGAGGGTAGAGGAGAGCTGTACATCACCCACAGCCCACGGGGCACTCAACAGCTACAAAAGAGTGGCCTCATGGTTGTGCTCCACTATCTTTAATTTACAATATAAATCCCCTCAACAAAAAGTGCAGGAAAGATACAACAAGTCCTTTTCACTGGTTAATGCATCCCCCATAGACACAAAGGACTGACTCTGCTTTTATGTGTCACACACACAATGTAATAAAATAGTCTGTGAAATAATGAGAGTTCATCTTCATTTATTCACATTCCAAAATGTCCATAAGGCCCTGGACACAGACACATTATGGCATCCATCCATCCATCCATCCTCTCATCCAGCAATTTACACAGCATCTCCATACATTCAGAAAAACACCACAGGGCTGTCTGACGGTAAAACCCACAATAAGTGTGCTAAACAGCAAAGAACCACAACAAAGTCCAAAATTCCCAACAAATCCTAATCATAATTTAAAAAATAAATGTCATTCCCATGGCTACAGATTTTCATACAGGGGAAGTGGATGTTTATTTGAAGTTCCTCTACCCCAACACATCTCCATACTTGTAAGTCTGGCTGGGTGAGCACGTGCAATGTTTTATTTCACAAGAATGAAAGCTCGCTAATTAACTCCAATTAAGTCTTACTTGCTGATGATAAAAGTGCACACGAACATTTATTGTAGAGCAGATAAAACTTGTTGCATCCAATCTAACTCTTAATTTAAAAACCTAGGTTTCTGGGTGCAGCCTGGCTGAACTGGTATGTCCATGGTATTTCATCAAATACCTGGTGACATGATTAGCTTTGCTGTTTTTCCCTGAACTTATAGTATCAAATCAAATGCCCTGTAAACTGTTTTTGTATGCCTTTTCTTTGTGGACTTCTATTTGACAAGCAACTGCTTACAGTTTGATCTGAAATTCAATAAAATAGAAGGATTTTTAATTTGGTTTCTACCTATTCTACATGTTTCAAATCCCTTATTCCTCTTCAGAGGGAAGAGATTTTTCTTGCCTTATTAACTTATACCAGAGCATGAGGAGCTCTAAGAGACATTTTGTACTCTCATTAAGTGTTCTATCAAGAAATATGGAATGTATTTATTTCTAATCCTTCAGCACTGCATTACAAACACAGCCACTGAGACCGGAGAATCAGCCTGAATCAGATGCAGCTCATGTGCTGGTTGTTTCTTAAAATCTCACAAACCTGATGAATAGTTTTAGATTCCAGGTTTTTTCCTAAGAGTGACTGTGGCCAAGATTCATCCTGCCTCAGGCTCTTAGTCCCAGTACCTGCCAATCCCTTGTTAGACCCCAGGGATGAGCTGAGTGACACCAGTTGTGACTGGTGACATTAGGATCAATTTACTCAGTCTCTGTAAAACAACCTTTTCATCTCAGACCCAATAATTACTTGTACAATGTGATTATACACATCAGACAAGAGGAAAAAATCTCCATTTTGTGTGCAGAGCAACACTCAGGAAACTGGAGAAACCCTTATAACACAATGTCCCCTTATTGTACCTAACAAATAACTCATCTTTATTTTATTTTTTATTGCTTGGACACCTGTTTTTTTCTTACTCTGTGGGTGACACAGGAACTCATCCTTCCTCTGCAAAATACTGGAGGGAAGATATCTGCCACCTCTTCCTGTGCATGCACATTCCCACCAGCAGCCCATGACTTGCTCTTCTGCCTAGGATGGTGTTTGCAATTTGTTTCTGATTCAGGCCATCTGGACAAGGAGTCAGCATTATCAGGGGGTTTTTTTTCAGGCATATAGATGGCTATTAAATCAGAGTGCCAGCTCTTCCAATCTTCTGGCAAGCAGCTTCAGGATTCCTGTCTCTAGAGCATCATTCACATTTTTTTTCTGATTAAAAATAAAAATAAAAATTATTCCTCTATGAATATTTGGATAATATCCAGGAGAGTTCATGCCCATTGGATGGCTTTTGAGCTTTTCTCTGAAGAGTTTCATTATTGCTGTAACAAGCAAAACTTCTCAAGTCCTTTCTATATTTGCATCAATACCATTCTAGGTCTGTAAGTGCAGGCATCTGTGTTCATTTTGAAAGATGTTTCTTAGAGTCATTCTGCTGCCTCGAAAATGCCTTCTCTATCTCCTCCTCTGATGGATCACTGTGGCACTGCCTGCATAGTTTTGGGATCAAAAAGCAATTAAAAACTGTCTCCTCCCTAAAGGGAAAGTCCTGGATTGCTCTGTCCCTATTTCCAGGGGTTGTGCAAAGACAATGCCAAGGAGAACACCTTCATCAGCTTCTTTGGCAGTTGTGCTTCTCTGTTTTATTGTTTCCTGCTTGTAAGAAATAGTAAATGAACAGGAATCACTTCCTGATTGAGACCTATAAGGAAGTTCACAACCTAATTTCTAAGCAAATTACAACCACTTCCTTTACCAGACAGGCATCAGCACAAGTAGCTATTTCCCAAAAGCTTTTCAGGAAGGCTGATTTAATCCTTGCAAACTCACTGTCTACAAATTCTTTGCATCCCCTATTCTAATCTTCCACAGGAATTCCCACTCAGTGCTCTCAGGGGACATTTCTCCCCACAACTCTTGGAGAATAACGAAGCCCAAAGCAGTTTTCAGTTTCCACCGAGTCAAATTTCAGAATTTTTCCAAATTTCTTTTTCCCTTCAACACATCCCTTGTTTGAAATCACCTCCAGGTCTGGGAGTTTCAGCTCCTTTTGGCTCTTTGTCACCTTGTGACCAGTAACCCCCCTTCTAAGCTCCTGTCCTCTACTCTTGGGATTTTTCAGCTCCTCCTACCCATTCAGCAACTAAATTGGTTGTTGGTCCTACTCAGACACTTTGGCAACAAGATATCCTCAAGCTTCCAATAAGCAGCAACAAGTAGGAAGTGGGAACATAAATAACATAAATAAATACATTTTGGGGAGTGTTTTTTTGGTATTTAAGTGGTGAGAAGGAGGTAGAACCTCCTAGCACCCCTGGTTTCTGCATCTTGTGTGGTTCTGCTCCTGTGCATCCCCAGTCTGCACAACTCCACCTGGGCCTTTCTCTATTTACACTGATTTTCTTCTTTGTCCATTTCTCCTCAGATTGCAGGTTGGGAAATACCAGGTTGTGAAGAAGATTTTGTTATTAAATTATGCCATGTGACAGCTGGTTTAGTTACACATGATGGTACTAATGGGAAAATCTGAAGGTAAAACACAGGCAAAAAGAAGAGCAGGTACAGAAAGAAAAAAAAAAAATATGATGTTAATTAATCATTTGCTAGGGATGAAATTGCAATTAATTGATCATTCCTAGTCAGCAAAATCCTCCTTCCCTTTGTGACATGTAAAGGATGCCAATATTTCATCTTGAGCCTCCTTGATGTGGTGCAAACCCCATTTCTGATGCAGATAGCTTGTGAATTATCCTCATAGCAGCTCTCCACAGAACTGGAAATAAATAGCTGGGGATGTACAGAACATTGAATGTAAAGCACTTTTTTTAATATCAGTGTTCTCATCAGAATGCTGAGTGACAAGATGTTTTCTTTTCTCATATCTCAGGTGTATTAGAAGCCTGCAAAACCATCTCCCAGTCACAGAGCTGAATAAGAGCTTGATCCTGGTATACACTGAAATATGACAGGGGCCTTTTGGGATGTTTCATGGGGTTTGAGTCTAGATTGTATAAATAAAAATCTCTGCCTCAGCTGGAGTATTTGCTCTCACTGTTGTTCTGCAGATTCTCTCCTTCCCACCAGCAATCACTCTGGAAAATTGTGAATATCTTGTCCAAAAAGCAGTTCACATTCTTTTGAAGACATCAGAAACAATTCTCTTGTGTAGGCAAAATTTTCAGTCTTCAACTGTACACACACAAAGGAGGCTGAAAGACTCTGACTCTGATATACAAACAAAGCACTCAAATGATGTGGAAAAAAGAACAAACCCCTCTTGTACCAACTACACAACGGAGCCTTTATTACTTATTTAGAGAAACATGGCACATAGGTTTGTAAGAAACAAAGCAGGTGGTTTTTCCAAGGGACAATTGGAGTTCCATGACCAGAAAAACCAAATGCAAGAACCAGCCCTGGTGCAGAACAAAACCAGAGGGGCTCAGGGGGGGTGGGAAAGCCTGGGAAGAACAAACACAGCCCAGAGCTGGCTCAGAAAATTCCCCAACCCAAAAATGCTTATAAAAATGAGAGATTATAAGAAGAAAGTATCATATTTGGTTTTCCTGCTCTGAATTCTTCTTACTTGGCCACCTGTGGTCACTGTGAGCCCCCAACTCCTCAGCACCAGCATCACCTCTCCTGTGGCCTTCATTTGGATATTTAACTTAGGAAAAAATATTTACTGAGTCACTGTTAGCTGATAAAAATTCTCTTCAAAACCCCTACTTTTTCCAGTTTTTTTTTCTTTTTGCACCAAAAGTGTACGTTGTACATAGAGGGTTTATGTTGAGAGCCAGAAGGAGCTCTGTAGGATTGTCAGTATGGGATTCACTGACATGTAACCTGTGCCCATCAAAGCCAAGTTAGGAGCTGAATCTCTGTGCTGTCTGTTGGCATCTCCAGGGTGCTTTTCTGACACTAACCTGATAGAAAGAATTATTAGTTTATACTGCTTGATTGCTGGAAAACATCTGTTTTGGGATACCAGCACCTTTAGCATCAGGTGGCACCTGATGTAGCAGGAAAAAACTCACAGTTTCTGTCTGCTGGTTATGGGTCAGGTCATCTCCCTGACACTGAAGTCAAAGGGAATTTTCCCACTATTCTAAGGGTGACAAAAGGGTGTCATTTTATTTAAAATAATGCCCAAAATCTTCTCTTGAAGAGGATGGTAATTTTGCAAGAGTAAGCTGAGTAGAATTTTGCTGTGTGAAGCTGAGGTGTGAATAAGTATTTTATATCTCATCCTTCACATGATTACTTTTGACAGCTGAATATCATTTGTCACAGATACAAGAAATAGCATCTTACATGTTGCATTTCATAGAATCATAGAATCATAGAATTGGCTGGGTTGGAAGGGACCTCAGAGATCATCAAGTCCAACCCTTGAACCACCGTTGCGGTTGCTAGACCATGGCACTCAGTGCCACATCCAGGCTCTTTTGAAATATCTCCAGACACGGAGAATCCACTACTTCCCTGGGCAGCCCATTCCAATGCCTGATCACCCTCTCCAGAAAGAAATTCTTTCTCATCTCCAACCTAAACCTCCCCTGGCACAACTTGAGACCCTGCCCTCTTGTCTTGCTGAGAGTTGCCTGGGAAAAGAGCCCAAACCACCCCTGGCTCCAACCTCCTTTCAGGGAGTTGGAGAGAGTGATGAGGTCTCCCCTGAGCCTCCTCTTCTCCAGCCTCAACACCCCCAGCTCCCTCAGCCTCTCCTCATAGGGTCTGTGCTCGAGTCCCTTCACCAGCCCAGTTGCCTCCTTTGGACCTGCTCCAGCACCTCAATCTCCTTCCTGAGCTGAGGGGCCCAGGACACTGGACAGGACACTGGGCCCAGGACTCTGGACACAGGACTCGAGAAATAAACGTGAGAAGAAAAAAATCATGTCAGCTGGAATATAGAGGATATTCTCTTCTTTTTCTCTGTCACCATCATATCACAATATGGTGATGCAGAGGAAGAACAAGACTATTTTATGGTGATTATCACTTGTACCACATCCTTCTGTGCTCTACACAAGTGCTTACACTCATGGAAACACCAATAACTGGAATGACAAGGGTTTGGCTGGGGAAATGCAGCTTTAAAATATCTGTTTAATTTAGAAGAACTGAAAAGAGAAAACAGTGACACGCCAAACAAGCTGACATAAATTTAAAAAAAGCAAAACAAAACACTTTCAAAACCCCAAAGTGACATTTAACTGAAAAAAGAAGTGTGGAAAATCTCAGCCACAGAGACCTGACATGAGGAAGGATTCTGTTTCTCAGGATGTAACCTTCATCCAACTCCCCAATGGAATATTAATTTTCCAAAAACCAAAACCCTACCAAACCAAAAATAAACAGAAACTGTCCTTTCATGACAGGAGAGACTATTTTTGGTCTATTAATCCAGCATTGTGGATTAAAGACTGGAAAGATTAGCAAACTAATACATATCATAACAAGAGAACATCTCCTTAGGTTGTGCTAAGTCAGTCTCATGCTCCTCTTCTCTTTCCAAGGTTTGGTGACCTCAACAGCCCAAAAGTGCTGGGTTTAGGTAGGTTAAATGTTACAGATGCTCTTTCAACATTTTTTACTTTTAAAAAGAGTTTTGGTTTGGTTTTTTTTTTACAGAAAATATATTTTAAAAATCAGCTATCTCACACAAAGGAAAAAAAAAAACCAAACCCATATACAAGTGGCAGTGGGTTTGGTTCCAGCTCTGAGAGATAAGAGCTTTTAAAGCAGCTTGGTTTCAAAAGGTTTGGCACAGTCCTTAAACCAACTTGTACAGCTGACTAATATTATTCAGTTTGAGACTATTCTGCTGTCCCTGGAAAAAAAAAGACAATTCATGGCTACAGAATTAAGTAACACGAGGGAGGAAAAATGCATTTGGGTTTTCTCTTAGAATTAAAAAAAAAAAAAAAAGAAATAAAATGTGCAGCAAGCACACACACACACCTGCACTTTGGGTGAGTTTTCAGCTTGTATCATAAGCATTGTGCACTCCCTAGAATGCTCATGAGCTGCTCTTCCCAACACATCTGGACATCTTCTCTTTCCCACTAAAATTTGTCACTGCTGATGCCAAGGTTGGAATGACTGCAATTTGATTTTCTTCTCTTGCCATGCTGTTGGCAGCATCTTTGTGTCTCCATGTGCAACAAGAAAGGGGAGCTGACCCCTGATATTTATTTTTGGTGTGTTTACTTAAAAATACAAAATAATCACAAAACTCCAAGAAAAAGCTGGCTAGCTGATGGTGCAGATTACAACACTAGAATCTAATTTTTTTGGACATATACACACACGTGGAGATTGTCAAAGCAGCTGAGTGGCCTTCTGGACACCAAAAGAAGTAGTTACAGTGTCCAAAAAACCCAATACAGCAGAAATATACTTTAATAAAATGAGTATTTTTAAAAACATGGCCTTCATTTAGTTGTCTAAATAGAATTTGAGCCCTTCTGGACTTCTGATTCCACTCCCTGATACTGGCCCCTTCTAAACCTGTTTCCTCTTAGAAAGCCTTTGCCCTGGATTTATTGCTGGAGATTAGAAGCTGTCACAAAAAGAAATTAATTTATAATTCTATTCCTCCCCTCTGATGAGAGGGGATTTTCTACTCTGATTTTTTTTTTTTTCCTACTCTGATTTTCTACTTTGTGGCAGAAAATGAGTCTGTTACCAGGACCCAGAGCAATGCCATCAGCTGAGCATCTGCCCCAAGCCACATCAGAGGGAGCTTCAAGAGCAGCAGGAATTTGGAGCAAAAATTCTGGCTCAAGGTAAAATAATATTTTCTGTTGTGTCAGCCCTAAATTCCCCCACCTTTTTTTTTTTTTAATATGCAAGAGCTCTCGTAGAAATCAGCTTGTAAAAGTCAATAGCCTTCCCTCTGGAGCTGGTGTTTCATAAGCTTTTCAGTGCTGAAATGACATTTTTGGCTTTTTCAGGCTTGTCAGTCAACAGTGAAGTGAGAGGTTTCACTTTTGGAGTCCATTTGCTCAGAATAGCAGATTAAAATATAGATGGAAAAATTATACTCACCTCTTTGTGCTTATTAATAAAGATTTGGGAAAGTTTTCTACCTTGCATTTGTAATTCTATCCAAATTGATTCAAATCCTGGATGAAAACATGGAGAAAATCCCATTGAAAACTCCACCTGGTGCCAATGCCAAGAGTCTGCCTGGGTTTGGGTTCCAGCAGAAGGGAGCTCAGCCTCTGTTTTGATGACCCAAGACTCAAATCCCCCAGAAGATGGATTTACTCATCTGGAACACTCTGGACTTCTGCCCAGAAAGAATTTCAGTGCTGACATCCCAGGTTTAACAGGGATCATTGGATCTCTCTAGGTTGAAGCTGTTGATTTATTGGGTGATACCAGGGGGTGCCTCTGAGACAGCCCAAGAGCTTTGATCCTGGGTTGTTTTTAGACACATGGACTTTTAAATACAGTTTATAATGGAGGTGAAAATACCCCAAAGCTTCTTGAATATGGAAAATTTAGGAAAACCAAAGAGTTGGAGGAAATAAGCCTGGGGGTAACTGGGCATCCTGGTACCCTTTAGGGCACTGAGACAAGGGATGGAGGCTCAGGAAATTTAGGAGCTTTCTCAGTCACCCTGAGAAATCCTTTCTTGGGAAGGATGGAGTCATTCTAGGATGAAAACCAGCAAAGATTGTTCCACTGGATCCCCAAAGTGCTAAAATGTTAATGATATTTCTGATGGACTAAAAGCATAAAGTGCTTTCCTGCAGCCCTGGGCTTTCCTTGGAGAACTCCCAGCAGATCCTGACCAGGGCTGAACTCTCTCCAGCTTGTAAAGAAGATGACAACCTGAGGCAATACATACATATATTTATATATACATACATATATTTATATATACATACAGACAGATTTATATAGATATATAAATGGATATAGAAAACCCAAGCTCAGATGCTGCTCTCCTAGAAATCCGTGGCCCCTGGCTTAAAAGAAAGTGGAATAATAATGATGAAAGGAATCTTGAAAACTTGGCCACAACAACCCCAAGCAGCGCTACAGGCTGGGGACAGAGTGGCTGGAGAGCAGCCAGGCAGAAAGGGACCTGGGAGTCTGCATCGACAAGAAACTGAACAGGAGCCAGCAGTGTGCCCAGGTGGCCAAGAAGGCCAATGGCATCCTGGCCTGTATCAGAAACAGCGTCACCAGCAGGTCCAGGGAGGTGATTCTTCCCCTGTACTCAGTGCTGGTGAGGCCACACCTCGAGTACTGTGTCCAGTTCTGGGCCCCTCAGTTTAAGAAGGATGTAGAGGTCCTGGAACAGGTCCAAAGGAGGGCAACCAGGCTGGTGAAGGGACTCGAGCACAGGCCCTATGAGGAGAGGCTGAGAGAGCTGGGGCTGTTCAGCCTGAAGAAGAGGAGGCTCAGGGGAGACCTCATTGCTGTCTACAACTACCTGAAAGGAGGCTGTAGCGAGGTGGGAACTGGACTCTTTTCACAGACGACCTTCAACAAGACAAGAGGACACAGTCTTAAGTTGTGCCAGGGGAGGTTTAGGTTAGATATTAGAAAGAATTTCTTCACGGAGAGGGTGATTAGGCTATGGAATGGACTGCCCGGTGAGGTGGTAGATTCTCCGTCCCTGGAGACATTTAAAAAAAGACTGGATGTGGCACTCAGTGCCATGGTCTAGCAACTGCTCCGGTGGGTCAAGGGTTGGACTAGATGATCTCTGAGGTCCCTTCCAACCCGGCTAATTCTATGATTCTATGATTCTATGAACTTTTTGAAGCTTGATGGGGGTAGAGAAACAGTTTGGGTTGAGATTGGAGAGTATTCTCCTGTCCTTTCTGTCCTCTCCATTAGGATGCCTGAATATCTGGCTTCTTTCCTGAGGTCAGTTATCTAACTTTACACCTGCACTGAGGGAAAAGGCAAAAAAAGAAGAAAAAAAAAAAACGTGGGGAGAGGCAAAAAAAGCAGAAGGGCTGTGGTTTCATACTGTGCTTTCATGTCAACAGCTCAAAAACTGTCCCTTGCAGAGCTGCTCACAGCAGGTTCAAACTCCCAGAGAGAATAATTTGCCCCCAAGGCTCCAAAATTTAACATTCACAGGGAAGAAACTTAACATAAGATTTTATTTTTTTTTTTTTTTTTGCTGAATTTATGAGAGGAACAGACTGTTTCACAATATTTGGGTCACAGGAGAACTGTGAGAAAGAGCCTGTGGATTTTCTGTGCAGGAAATGAGAAGGCGGAGAGGAGGAAGTAGCTTTAAAATGCTCTGGGGTTTTGTACACTGTGAATTTAATGCATGTGAAAAGCAGAACACCTTCACACCTCTGAGAGAAAATGTAGCTCTGCTGTCACCATTTTTTAGTGCCAGCCCTCTGACATCTCAGATTAATGTAAAAATTGGGTATTTTAATACTAAATTCCAGTAAACAGGTGGATGCTTTAAGTGACTTAAGGTCTAGGACTAAAATAATCATTATTTCACTAACTTCAGAAAAAAACAGAAGGAACCTGAGTGGCAGCTAGAACTGCAGTTTACCCTAAAATATGCTAACTGAAAAGATATTTTTTTGAGCTATACAGACACTGCTTGCTCTTTGGATCACTGAGCCATTCACTCAGGCCAGTAACAGCTACTGTGTGGTTGCTACCAACATCTCCAAATACATGAAATATAAAGTTTCCTTGGAAAAGAATCCCCTGCAAATGAACTTTGGCTTCTGACTATTTCACTAGTAATGAATATGTGCTTTTAATTGTCCAGAGAGTTCCACACTGAGTATGAGATGCAACTGATATCGAGGAAGCAGCAATAATTTCAATTTGTGCAGAAACAAATGCAGCTTTTTTTAGCACTAAAAATGACTCAGTTTCCCTTCTTATATTTTATTTCCCATCTCTTCAATGCAATGGAGCACTCCAATTTTGGATGTGTTGAGTAGAGGTGGTAAAAATGTTTGTTCAGCACCTAAATAACCTGAGAACAAACATTAAAAGGACTGTCCAGGCACCATGAGAGGCAGTGATTTGCCTCTGACTGAACACCTCCTCCTGCAGAGGGACATGGATACATCCATCAGCCACATGCTTCCTACCCTGGAGAGGGAATGGATGTGCACAGGGAAACCCAGGGACTGATGCAAGAAAGAGAATGAAGAACGTGAAGGAACCTGGAAATTTTATCCTTGCAGAGAAAAAAATTAGATTGGTGGTTCCAGCACATCCCAGAGTGTCTCAGAAAGGGATGCTGGCATATCCAGGAGGATTGTAGCCAAGCCTGGCTTTGTGCTCTCTCTCTGTGTCCCTAACCAAATCCTCCTGGTTTGAGCAACATCTGCATTTTGAACTGGCAGGACTTGGCTGGGCGTTTTCTGCTTGAAGAACACTCAAAATGGTGCAAGTAGTGGGTAGTGAAGGTGTAAGAATAATTGTCCCACGGGACAGACTGCCTGGGAATCTGTGGCAGGATCAGAGGTGTGACATATCCTACAACATCAGGAAAATTGGAGCATCAACTGGAGAAACAGAGATTAGAGGAAGGATTTACAGTCTGGCTCATTAGCTGTTGCCTCACAGTGACCTTCAGGCTGTCTAGTTCTTGCAAACTTTCTGCTTAATATCTCTAGACGAGAGAAATTCCTGTCTGAAAGTCTTTGTCTACCTTATTATCTTGTGTTCTGACTATTACAGTGCTTTTTCCTATTGTCATGACAGCTCCAGATGACCTCTGCTGTCAATGAAGAATGCTGTTGCACAGACTGATTTTCATCATCATGTTTCTTTTAGGATCCCTCTCTTATTTTTCTTTCCTCCTTCTCTTCTTCATGACACATTTTTGCTTTCACTTTGGAGGCCTTTGCTGGCTTCTCCTCCTCTTCCCTATTATTCCTTACTGAAACCATTCTGATCAGCCAGTGATGTTTGGCTCCATCACACAATTACCATGTTTTCAACTCTTGTTTTCTGCTGTTCTGCCCCACATATTTGAAGCTGAGTAACACTGCTTCTGCAGAGCCCACTGGGTCACATCCCTCCCCTGTATCCTCCTTTTAGGTTATGCCAGCACCAAGCCAGGTAACAACTAGACTGCTGGGATACCAATATTCCACATTTCCTGCTACCCAATAGCATCTCAGGGTGTTCTTCCATCACTTTCTTTCCTTGCAGCTACCTTTTTTTTTTTTTCCTTAGAATACAACACTATTTATAATACATCCCATCAGCCTGTCTTGCATTTACATGGTCATGATTCCTCCATGATTTGGTTTAGAGGAGCTATTATCATAAATAGCACATGGGCTAAAGGAGTGGGGTTGGTTTTGATGGAAAAGCAGGTGATATATACAATTATTTACTGTCACCCAAGTCAGAAAGAGCTAGGTTAGATGAATCCATACAGTGGTAATCATGCCTTCTCCAGCTACTGGAAAATCACCAGTTATTTGTAATTCTAATATTTATTACTGGAGAAAAACAAGGTTTCAAAAAGAATCAGACTATTGGCAGTGATGCTGTTGTGTCCAGTTGAAATATTCATCCCTCTTCCCCTTTCACACACAATTATCCCCTCTGAATTTCAATTCTAAAAGCTGTAAAGTTATCCCACACTAAACCTGCAGAAAAACCAACCTGCCCCTAACAGAACTAAAGGTTTTTTCCCTTTTTAAAGGGGCATAGGAAACTTTTCAGATCAAGAGGGCACATGGGAGACATGGTACCTTCTGCCATCTGCTGAGCAGAGCCAGAAATGCTGAAAGGATTCAGTTGTGCCCATCTCTTTCTGGGCTATTTTAAACACAGAGAAGAATGTAATCAAAATAGCAGGCAGACCTAAGGAAGGACTTAAAACAGAGGCAAGAAAGCTGATGACAGCATTACAGTGTGTTGGGAAAGGAAAAGAAACTTGGGATGATTTGTAGAGAAAAAGAAGGAGGCCCAGGCTGCAAGGAATGGAAAAATAATCAGATGCAAATACAAAAAACCTAAGTTTTTCTCTGTTGATTTAGCAGTGGTTCTTTGCCCTTTGGCACTGTGTATTTGGTAAATATTGTGAGCAGAACACTCACTTGCTTTCTGGGAAGCATAGCCTGTTCCTAACTGTTTAACGTTGTGGCTAAAATTTATGTTTTAAATGCAAACAGAGAGGCTTTCTAAAACAAAAAAAAAAATAAACTATTTAAGATCCCAACAGTAAGAGTTTGACATAACCCAGTCAGAAGGGAGTGAGAGCTTCAAATGTCCCTCACTCCCCCTCACAGGCTGTGAGTCAGCAGGGAAGGAGGATACTTAGATTAGAAATACCAAACTGTGGAACAATGATTACACAAATGTTATTTTGGTTGCACTTCAGATGCTCCTGCAGTTAAAAATCTGCTAAATTAGGAGAACTGCAGTGATGAGAACCTCAGCTGCTATCTGTGGAATTTTCACTGGGTGACCCCAAATCACAGCACCAAACCAAGGTTTTATGCCACCCCAAAATATGTCACTTTGACCCTGTTGTCACAAAGGCAAACAGTCCAGAATCTTTATTTCACTTTTCCTGAGAAAGAGCATTGCAGGCCCTGTCTTTGCTGCTTTTACTTGTCTGTTAATAAAAACATGGTTACAGACAACATCAATCTGATCAAACAGCCCCCTGCAGCCTGAATTTCAGGCCAGGTCACTGGTTGAGGTAAAGTTGGTCAGTGATTTAGGTGAAGTTGGTCACTGGTTGAGGTGAAGCTGGTCACTGGTTGAGGTGAAGCTGGTCACTGGTTGAGGTAAAGTTGGTCACTGGTTGAGGTGAAGCTGGTCACTGGTTGAGGTGAAGCTGGTCACTGGTTGAGGTGAAGCTGGTCACTGGTTGAGGTAAAGCTGGTCACTGGTTGAGGTAAAGCTGGTCACTGGTTGAGGTGAAGTTGGTCCCATCACTGGAGGCAGATGGCAATCCCACTGCCCCTCCAACACTGATCATTTCACCTTAAAAATGATTTGTTGTGAGTCTCAGGACTCTTTAGTAGCTAGAAATATAAAAACTGAAGTGGGAAACAGAAGCTTCTTTGTGACAGTTGTATTCGATTCCAAACACCCTCATCCTCTAAAGAGGCTGAAAATCCTGGTTTTTCACAACTGTGGGTTCCACCAGGAGCTGCTCTGCAGAAGCAGCAGAGACAGGGATTTGAATCCCTGCATTCTGCCCAAACACAACATGTGATGATTGTCTCAGCCTTTATTAGCAGCAACACAAGGAACCTTTTATCTTCTGTTTACTAGGATGGGAATAAACACAAAGAGTTAATGTGTAACCATCCTTTTGGGGATGCCTTTATTTCTGAGAGAAGGAACACTGGACCCAGGGTCATTTGGGCTCACAGACTGCAGCAATGTTCTCCCTAGCACTGGTTGGGTGCCTGGTTGCTCTGAGCCCCTGTTTTCTTGCAGCAAAAGGTAAGCACCTTCCACTTTCTTGATGGGTGAATAAGGGAAACTGGAGAGAGCAACAGGATTTTGAAGCCTTCAAACAATTTTGATCGACTGTTTCAAAGGGGAAATTTCTCTAAAAGCTCTTGACAGCCTTTTTCCTTTCCATTCCTTCCTCTGCCAGGACTTGACCTGGTTCCATCCCTCTGCCCATCTCCTTGCTCACCTGCCTGTCCCCTGAGCTGCCTGGCACTGCTCCTCTCTCATTTTCCTCCTTCTTTCCCCTCCATCAAGGGCTCTGGGCACTGTTCCATCTGCTCTCTCCCTCTCTTTGCTGTGCATTTCTACAACCCAAGCTTTGTGTCTTTCTGCTGTGTCCCCACAGCCTCAGTAGGAGCCTCTCTCCTGGTCCTTTGCAGGAGCAGATTCTGCACCCCCTGTTCCTCCCTCCCTGCTCCCCTCCTCTTCTCACCCTCTAGCTGAGGAGTTGTTGAAGCTGTCAACACCTTCAAGCTGTTGTGGAGTCAGAACAGTCTGATGGAGCAGAGTGTTTGCCCCACTGAAAAATGGGGGAGAAGGAGGGAAATCAGATAAAAATAAATTGAAATTATAAAAAGGAAAAAAGTCAGGCTGACCTCATCAAAATAATTTGGATTAAAAATGAAGTGCACTAGTTCACTTCTAAGTCTCTCCCAATCTCTTTCATCCAAGATAATTTCCAATGGACTCATTTTACAGAATGCCCTCATAAATCCACTTCCAAGAGAAAGTAAATGTTCATTAAAAAACAAGCAACAGGAGGACCACAGACAGAGCTGCCAAGTTCAAAAGGCAGAACTTTTATTTTTTGCTAATACTTGTAGCAACCTTTGTCTGTCTCAGTAAATTCCATACCTGCAGATCTCAGGGCAGGAACTTGGTGTAGCCAACCATAACACAGAAACCTGTGCTTCCCGTTGAGAACTAAACCCATCTCCAATTTTCTACCCAACTCCTTCTCAATTCTCTCCTTTCCTCCAGTCTGCCCCAAGCCCCCAGAAGTGATGTTTGCCACCATCGATGTAGAAAAAAGTGTGTATGACGTGGGAGAGACCATAGAATACACCTGCAGGCCTGGCTTTGTCCCCAACAATGGCCAAACCAGGTACACCTGTCTCCCAACAGGCAGATGGCCTCTCAACACCCTGCTCTGCCTCCGTGAGTAAACCCCAGGGAATCCTGAGCCTCAGTTTTGTGCCCTCTTTGCTGCCATGCCAAGTGGGAAAGGATGCTTGGAGTCTACATGCTCAATGTGATGCTTTTTAGCTGATAGATTTCTGCTCTCTGCTGGGTCTTCCCTGGCTTGAGGATAACTGGGTGTGGGGGAGAAGAGGGGCAAATAACAGGGGAGGGATCTTCCATGCATGTCCCAACCTTCTCCTTAAGCTCTGGGATGGATCAGGTCAAAGGGAACCTTAAGCTGACAGCCCAGCAGTGCTTATATTCTACTCATCCTGGTTATCATACTTATCTACTTATATTCTAGTATTCATGGTGATCATTTCATTGCACAGAAGCAGCTTTCCTCATGCAATCAAGTGATAAAAATGATTTCATCACTAGAACTCTGAAACCACTCTACCTTGGTATAAATGTACAATAATTTGGCTTACAAAATGTAGCACACGAGTGGAGAAAAGCAAAAAACCCCAGGACCCCTCAGTGATTTGTTGCCATTATACTAGTTTCCTGCCTCACAAAATAATACCCTTTTCTTAAATCTTCAATCAACAGCAAAGAGATGTCCCAGACCTCCACCCTTGGAGCATGGAAAAATTGATGCTATAGACCACCACTATCAGAGTTCTTTAAGTTTTTCATGTGAACCAGGGTAAGTGTCCCCTTCCTCCTGCTGTTAAACAGCCAAATTAAATCCAAATTGGACATTCTATCAGCTGCAGCAGCATTGCAAACCAGGGAACTTCAACTGCAGCACATAAAAGCTCACCTGCATTTCAGAAACTAAAAAAAAAACCCCAAACACCTCCTCTGTTCAGTCTATAACACCCTTGCACTGTGTTACCCCAAAGCAATATCTTACAGATAAAGAAACCATCAAAACAGCAGAGATTTTATGCAAAGATTTATTTTGGACTACTTTCCCCTGCTTTGAAATCCTCTTACTAAATCCTGAGATGAAATCCTACAGCAGGGAGAAGATTATCTCCCTCCAAGTTGTCATGCCATGAGGCTTTGGAGACTGAAAACTTGGTTTCTGTGCTTTTCCCCATTCAGCAAATAAAAATAAAGTGTTAATCCTAGCTTGGTCTCTGAAGCAAACATGCTCTTACTCAAGGATACTTGGTAGTTTTAGAAATGAGGATACATTTAAAAAAATAATAGTTATTCTACATGCAGGATAATATTTGATGGTAATCCACAATTAATTTTACTTGAGTAATTAGCTAAGAAACAGTGCTTACCTGGGGAGGTCACAGATTAGACATAGCCTAAAATTGACTAAAAAAACCCCACCAACTGCCTCAGTTACCTCCTTCTACAAAACTAGAGGAAGGTAAAGAATAAGTAACACAGCTGTGACACCAGATGTATCAAAGCAACTTGATTTAATTTTGCTAATTATGATTAACTGGTTTTCAGCTGTGTGAAACTGCAATGACAGACTCAGGATGAACATTTCTTTAAGACTCAGAGTAAGTGCTCCTAATAAAAGTACAGGGGAAAAGAGAGAAGCATTTAGAGTGCACATAAATAAATAAAATAATGCATCTCAGTGACTTTAGTTCTTAAGAGTACTGAGTCCTTTGCAATAGTTTGATCCTAATTGCCATAATTAGCTAGGAACTCCTCCTAAGAAACCCCACCATAACCACAGATCAATGCTCACTACTCACATCTATCCCCAGCATTAATCAGTTGTAGAAATTAATGTGTAAGGGAGAATACATGGTTGAAAGGCCAAAACATCTTTCTGCATCAAGCCTTTTGTCTGGAACTTGCACTACTCAAATACCAACAGGTTTTCATATTTGTATTTAAACTCTGAGGTCAGTAAGCATTAGAAGCAGAGAATGATTTCAGATCTGGCTTCTGAAGTCTGTTGATGAGAAATGGTAATTTTGCTTGCAAAGATCAACTCGTTGGATTCCTTGTTTGCTCCACTTTCTGATAAGCAGGTGTTTTTGTTTCCAGTTACAACCTGGTTGGGACAAAAATGAGCCAATGCATGGCAGATGGGAAGTGGAGTGGAATTTTTCCCCAGTGTCAACGTAAGTGGTTAAATACTAAAGAACTATTCTGACCTTATTCTTATGTCAGAAATATTCCTTTGCATTGCTCAGAATTACATAGGCTCTTAGAGACCTCCTCTAGTGCTCTGAAAAAAAAAAAAAAAAGACCAGGAAAAGTCAAGAAGCACCCTGTGTGTTTGGTTTTAGATGTGTGGAATCTAGTTTTAGACAAACACATTTAAAGTTCTGTACAAAAAGCCAGGATCAGGGATGTTATTTAGAGCTGAAGGTAAGATGCTTATCCACTCAAACTCATCCTCCCTGTGTATAAAATGAGGATATAAAATGAGGTCCTGGAACAGGTTCAAAGGAGGGCAACCAGGCTGGTGAAGGGACTCGAGCACAGGCCCTATGAGGAGAGGCTGAGAGAGCTGGGGCTGTTCAGCCTGAAGAAGAGGAGGCTCAGGGGAGACCTCATTGCTGTCTACAACTACCTGAAAGGAGGCTGTAGCGAGGTGGGAACTGGACTCTTTTCACAGACGACCTTCAACAAGACAAGAGGACACAGTCTTAAGTTGTGCCAGGGGAGGTTTAGGTTAGATATTAGAAAGAATTTCTTCACGGAGAGGGTGATCAGGCTATGGAATGGACTGCCCGGTGAGGTGGTAGATTCTCCGTCCCTGGAGACATTTAAAAAAAGACTGGATGTGGCACTCAGTGCCATGGTCTAGCAACTGCTCCGGTGGGTCAAGGGTTGGACTTGATGATCTCTGAGGTCCCTTCCAACCCGGCTAATTCTATGATTCTATGATTCTATGATTCTATGATATTGTAATGCATTTGCAACTATTAAAAGTGTTTTTGCTACAACCTGTCCTGCATAAAAAAATTTACTGAAAGAGGACTTGAAAAAGAGACTCTTGAGCCTTTTAATCTGAACTTTTTCCCTGTTAGCCATGCTTGTGCAAAGGTGCTGGGGGTTAATTCAGTGAGCAGCACTGAGGCCAGGAGGAATCAGCTTTTTGAGCTTTCATTTCTGTGAATATTTCACCAGCGGTGACTTGTGCCCCCCCTGCACTTCCTGAGTTTGGGACCCTCTCTTACCGCCGTTCACAGCCTGGAAATGTTTCCAAATTCCTGGACACAATAACTTTTGAATGTGTCCCTCCTCTGGCACTGATTGGGAACGAGACAGCCACCTGCATGGCTGATGGGAACTGGAGCAGCATTCCTGAGTGCAAAGGTATGGGACTTCTATCACCACCTAAAAATATTCCCTTAAATTGTATGTATAACCCTATAGGGACAACTGGGATATTTTCTTTTCAGTTGTTATAGCAAGCATACAGTAGAATTATTCTGAAAATCAGGCTGCTGACTGCAAGGTGATTGCTAACAAGATTGCACACCCCATGGGACTGACAAAATATTTGCTGCAGGTATAAAGGTTGGATAAACAAAACCTGCTAAATGTACTGGGGATTCAGCCCAGCCTCCAGGATGCAGAGAACATTTTATTCTGTTAAGTGCCAGGATTAAGCTGAGAAACTGACAACTTTACTCTCACTTCACTGGTTTCAGTGAAACTGTGCCACATTTAGGTATTTTTTGGATCTAGCCACAGATTGCAACAGATGTGTATTTAAAACAAGCAATGTTTATTATTTAAATAATCTTTCACCTGGCTACGTTTTCCTGTGCAAAAGGATAAAATGAACCACCCTGAGATTCCTGGGTGCTTTTTTCAAGTACATAATAAGCCATCCAGACCCACAACGTTGATAAAGCTTGGTTTTTATTTTTGTACTGCAGTTGTCACGTGCTCCACTCCACTTGGAATTGAAAATGGATTTATAGACCTTGTTGCTCGTAGAACCTATCACTACAATGAAAGTGTCAGCTTCAGCTGCAACCCCAGCTATGTGCTGGATGGACCCAAGCATTCCCGGTGTGAAAAGACAGGAAACTGGTCCACGAAGCCAACCTGTAAAGGTACAGACACACACTAGCTGTTAGAATCCTTGTTATCAAATTTATTTCTCTTTCAAGACCACTGCTCTGTTTGCTAGTGAGCTACTACACCTTTCCTCCCAAGAAAACCAAAGTAGTAAAATCAGGACACTGATAACCTAAACCCAGTGCCCACACTGAATGTTGTGTGACCTGATGTATCTGAATTGACTTAAATAATCACCCAGGCAATTGTAGTTGGTCTGAGTATTTCCTCTACTCTTCCAATTAATGTAATTTGAATTTTTACTGGTGCTGGATTTCCACTGAAAACTTTTGACCCTGTTCCTGGGGGTCTGAATTCCTTCAGCATTGTAAGTACAATCCAAGACACATTATTTTTCATTCTCAAATATCTCCTGTACAGATTTCTGATGGGATCTCATCTACCCACTTTTCAGAACAGAACTATAATTATCCTGATGTCTTGCTTATAACTTCATTGTTTCCCAGGCCCGTGTAAAATCCCTGTTAAGAAAGCTGTAGTGTTATACAACGGGGAGAAGAAAAGGGTACAAAACGACCTGAAGGATGGCATTCAGCATGGTGAAACTGTGTCCTTCTTCTGCAAGAATAAAGAGAAATCCTGTGCCTACACTGTAGATGTTCCCTGTGTGGATGGCAACCTCACTCTCCCTGCCTGTTTCAAAGGTAGGAACCAGGCTCATGACAAAACAGCTTCTGGGGGGGCAAAAACAAGTACTGGAGGGCAATGCCATAATTCATCTTCAAGCCCCATTTGTCTGGTTAATTCATGTGTCTTGTACTAAAGTTATTGGGTATTTTAGGAAGAAATGGGCTAAAAGGAGAGAATGCACAGCAAGGCTTCTTTTGGTTCTATTAAAACCCTCCATAAATTCCTGTTTTGCTTTTTTAGGGTGGTCTAACCCCACTAAAAGGCCATAGGAGAAATATTCTGGGATTTCATGAGTCCCTGGGTCAATGTCTAGCCTAGGAGTAAAGAGCCTGAACACTGCTGCAGCCTTGAGAACCTGATGTATTCACATTTATTCTGGTGAATTATTTCTCCCTGGTGCTGCTGGGCAACACACTGGTTGTGAGTTCACACCAAGGGTCTTACAAAAGCTGTAGTGAGGGATTGATGCTGGAAGAACTGCTACACATACACACAGGTTTTGAGAAAAATAAACAGACCAAATACTGGAGCTTCTTACTCAGGGAAAATGCTTTGCATTTGTTTTATCAATATTTCTTGAATAGTTTTATTTTCATTTGCAAGTGAAGGACAAAACAGCCTCTGCATGGGGAAAAGATTTCTCCTCACCTTTGGCTTGGCTTCTGATGGATGCTTCCAGGAAAATAGAAATAGTGGATTTCTATGGGGCAAAGATGCTCTGCTCACCAAGCAGGGTCCATGAAGTCTGCTGCTTCCAGCAATCACACATTTCAAGGATTTAACCTCAAGATATTCACTCCTTGTTTCCAACAGAACGGGGCTTTTTCTCAACTCTGGTGAAAAAGGATCCATCAGACATGAAACCCTGTGAAGAGGAACAGTGAAGCAGAGAAGCAACACAGCCCTAAGCTTCTGCCTTCCTCAGACAAAACATCACCAACCAGAGAAGGCAACTTAGGTCCTGTGAGTGTAAATTTCCAGGTGAACTCCAGATTTTCTGTGAACACAGAACACAGTCTCCCCTGTCATCCTCACCACCATCTCTGCAAGCCCCTTTCACAAGCTCTGACACAAGATCTCAGCCATTAACTTTCATTCTCTTTTCTCTGCCTCCTTCAAAGTCCTATTCAAAATCCTATTCAAAATCCTATTTCTCTCTCTGCATTTCCACCATTCATGCAATTTTGACTTTCTCGATAGCAGCAATAAAGTAATTTTTCAGTCAATAGTGTGTTATTTAGCATTACTTCATCAGCAGGCAAATCCTCTAGGTCTTCAGTGATTAATGCAGAAAGGCCTTCATCATTAGTAATTAGCTGGGTTCTGATTCCATTACTGCTCCCCTGGGATAGGGAGCAGACCTTTAATTACAGAAAGACAGGAGATATTCAGCCTGGGATTTTCCAGAATTTAGTAAGCAGAAGACTGAGATTTCCAAAAGAGAAAGCCAACCATAGTTTAAATGACAACAGCATCAGATATAGGGCTGTTACACTTTAAAAAAATTACTAAAGTTAATAAGACTTTAGTTTTTTTTTTTGAGATTCTAACTTCACCTGAAACTCTTTTAAAACAACTGTTAATTTTTACCACTGTTTCAATATTACGCAATGCAACTGATTCCTTTTTAAAAGGAAAGGAGAACCATTGAGTAATAGTAATGATTTCTGGTCATTAAATAGCTCTGAAGCAAACTGTACTTTTAATTTTATTTATTATACAGGCAGTTCACTGGTATGATCTAGTCTGGCAAGTTTTCCACTTATGACTCTATTTCCATTAAGAAATAAATAGTTATAATCTCAATATACTAGAAAATGATAAATATTTGTTGTGTAGGAGAGATTGAGGCTGCTGTTATCAAGTATTTAATACTTTGGACTCATCAGCAATTTAATTCTTTAATGCAGAGATAGATAAATTCCCATTAGCACCTGAACAGGGTATTTTTTGGTACCAAGTACACTGTATTTGGGCTCCTAGTATGGTTAAGTGGGACCCTTGAATGATGTTGGACTTACAGGCCAAGATATTCATAACTCCTTGTAAACTACACATGGATCAGGTGGCAGGAACCTAGCTGGAAAGTGTGTCTAAATGTTGTGTGGCTACATCTCTGGGATCTGGATGTTCAGAACAGCAGCTGAAATACCAAACACAGTTTAATATTAACTTGTGTTTCATAGCAAAACACTGTGAAGTTGGCCTAAGTAAACTTAGCACTCCCTGCCACTGAAATGTTACTTTTCCCTGAAATGCTTTGTGTTTTGCACAAAAACAGCTGTCCCAGGAACATTTAGAGTTTTCTTAGCAGATGTTCCCATTTCTAGCTACTGAAAAGAATGTATTGCAACTAGAGGTGTTCCAAAGGTTGGTATGAGTGAGGGAAACCTGCCTTTTCAAAAAAAGCTTTTAGAAAAGCTTTGAACCAGCAGTGTGCCCAGGTGGCCAAGAAGGCCAATGGCATCCTGGGCTGGATCAGGAACAGCGTGGCCAGCAGGTCCAGGGAAGGGATTCTGCCCCTGTGCTCAGCTCTGGGGAGGCCACAGCTTGAGTCCTGTGTCCAGTTCTGGGCCCCTCAGCTCAGGAAGGAGATTGAGGTGCTGGAGCAGGTCCAAAGGAGGCAACTGGGCTGGTGAAGGGACTGGAGCACAGATCCTATGAGGAGAGGCTGAGGGAGCTGGGGGTGTTGAGGCTGGAGAAGAGGAGGCTCAGGGGAGACCTCATCACTCTCTCCAACTCCCTGAAAGGAGGTTGGAGCCAGGGGGGGTTGGGCTCTTTTCCCAGGCAACTCTCAGCAAGACAAGAGGGCAGGGTCTCAAGTTGTGCCAGGGGAGGTTTAGGTTGGAGATTAGAAAGAATTTCTTTACGGAGAGGGTGATCAGGCATTGGAATGGGCTGCCCAGGGAAGTAGTGGATTCTCCGTGTCTGGAGATATTTCCAAAGAGCCTGGATGTGGCACTGAGTGCCATGGTCTAGCAACCGCAAGGGTGGATCAAGGGTTGGACTTGATGATCTTCGAGGTCCCTTCCAACCCAGCCAATTCTATGATTCTATGAAAAGCTGTGCTCATGTTTCTGATGGCAACCTGCTGAGACAGTTCCAGAGATGAGAGAACATGGTAAAATGACATTTAAAAAAAATAATTTACTTCAATGAAGTTATTTTTCTAACCTGCCTGCAAACAGTCACGTTGCTGAGTCCATTCAGCTTTCCATATTCTACCAGGTAAAAAAAAATAAATTATTTTCTGTCTCCTGTGATTTGCACTGACATGGACAAAGTGATTCCATGATTACCAAATTCCCAGGACAAATCTGGGTATCTGAAGTGATGACTCAAGAGGTGAAAAGCTTGGGAAGTTCAGCTCTTTCAGCAAGCCAGCCACCCAGGAGCCTTGTGGTGTTTCAAGTATCTCCCACTATTTCAAAACAGATGAAAAGCAATCATAGCTTCAAAAAGATATTCAATGACAATTACTTTAAACTTGGAATTTCTAAGCAATGAATAATCTTTGTAACCTACTCATGACATTCTACCAGGGACAGAATATTCCACAAGTGATTTTTGCACTGTTTCTATGTAAATGTTGATTTAAGGAGCAATGTGCACTCTGAGTAAGCAACCACTGGAGCTGTCAGAGCTATCAGCAAATGAGCCCTAATGCAGAACCATTTCAGCTGAGGAATCAAAGAAAACAGCCAATTTTCTACTGTATATTTAAGAAACTCTTGTTTGATGTATATGTGCATGTGAATCATCTTTAGAAGAGTTAAAGAGTTTACTCATTAGGGATAAAAGCCCTTCAAATGCTGTACACACAGAGATGATACCAATGATGGATTTGGGGGAAGGAGAAATAATGAATTGAATCCAAGAGGTCAGACGTTTTATTTGGCATCAAATATATGCAATTATTTTATTGATTCGGGAGGAGACTGGAGAGCTGAAAGGACAGAAAGATTTCTCTAAAGCTTTTGGATTAAACTATGGTGTTCTTGACATGGCTACAAAACAAGAGTAACCTCTGTCTTTTGTGGAGAAATGTCAGGCAAGCACTTAATTTTTCCATTCCACAACACTCCCTCCTATTTTCTGTCCTTGGGATAGGACATAAACAACCCAGGGAACACGAACAAAATCACTCTGTTATCTACAAGGATTTACTTAAACAAATTTTACTTAAAAAAACCCTCAGAAACCGTGGCTAAAATTTGCTCTGCAATTATTCACCCTGCATCTGCAATTCCAGTCTCATTTTATCTGCTCACGTGTCTGATACCCACTACAGAGCTACAAAATCACTGCTCAGGCTCCAAAGCCCCTTCTGATTTATGGACCTTTCATTTCCGAGTGGCAAATACTTTCCATTAAGCTTTGGAGTGGAAGCACTTTTTTTTTTTTTTTTTCCCCCTCAAATACTGATTGCAAGGAAGCTGTAAAAATAAACCCAGCCAAAACCCAAGTACAAGCAATTCAAATAGAAGAAACACACCCTGAACAACCCAGATTTATCTCCTATGGGTTCTGCATCCTCACTTTTCCAGCCCAGCCTGAAGCATCCAATCCATCCCTGGGGTACCCGGGGTCCCAGCCCACCTCGGGGCATTCCTGACTTTTCCCAATTTTCCCTTGGTGTTCGCTGAGGCTCTGCAGGGCTCTTTTTAAGATGTGGGAAAGACTTGAACCTATAAATAAATATTTACACCCGAATACGGATTTCTGGGGTGCCGGGTGCGGAAGGCGCAGCTGGGACATTAATCACTTAGCACAGTAATTAATGAGCACAGGCAGGGATCGTCTCCCTTGATGGAAAGGGGTGGGGGGAAGTTCAACACATCCGAAACGTTCTTTTCCTCCACGGTTCCGATCCGCACACCCCAACCTCCCTCTCTCAGCCCTCACCGCTCCCTTCCCGGGCGGTACCGAGGCCAGTAGCAGCCCCGGGCTTGTCGCCTCCGGGTCGGGCCGGGTCGAGTCCGGCTGTCCCCGGCTGTTGTCGCTCAGCAACCCGCGGAAACGGAAACGCGCGGAGCTGGGGACCGCCGGGAGCGGGGGTGGGGTCGGTTTGAACCGTTGGCCGCTCGGCCCGGCCCGGTTCTGCTCGGGGCTGCTTTTCCCCCGCTGAGGGGGGCCGGGACCCGCCGGCTCGGTTCGGCTCGGCTCGGCCCCCCTTCCCCTCTCTCCTCTCCTTTCGGAACCAGGTCTAGGAGCTGCGCGGAGCGAGGTAAAAGGAGCCCCGGGGGAGCGGGACCGGGACCGGGGGGTGCGGTGCTTGGGGGCATCAGATCCCGCGAACTCCATCGCTGCGGCGGGATGGAGCGGGAAGGTTCGGTGCGGGCAATCCCTGGAAATCAGCTGCGGGAAATCCCTGGAAATCAGCAGAGGAGGAAGGGGTTCGGTTCAGGAAAGGAGGGAGGGAAAGGTTTTGTTGTCGCCTTGCAGGGCGGGCGGCGGCGGCTCCGCTGCTCGGGCCCGGGGGTACCGGTACCGGCTGCAGGGAAAGGCTCCGGTGGTTCTCATAGTCTGGGTGCTGTGTTGAGTTTAAGCTGTCAACCAAATGGCCTCGTTGCAAACTGAAATGGGCAAAACGATGCAAACTCCAGCTGGGAAACTGAGCTGAGGGCTGAGAGGAGGAGTTCGACTTCTTATTTTTATTTTTTTTAAAGTTAAACCGCACTTCCGACCCCGTTTGTTGGTTTCGTTTATTTCAGAGGTCTGTTTGCTGATTTTCCTCCTGTTTCTCTTCTTTAAAACAGCAAACTAATTCCAGGGAAGGAAGGCGAACTTTAGACGGCTGTGACAAGTTGATTTGGGTGGTTTATAGGTGTTGTATGCAAATTGTGTGTATTTTAGTTCCTTTTTGTGTGTATTTTAGTTCCTTTTTGTGTAGTTGACTGTTCATTTGGAAATCTAACCAGACATTCTTGTAGCTTACATCGGGTATTTGTTGTTTGCAAAGAACCACTGTTATTTTGGTGTTTATTTGAGCCTAAGAAAATATCTGGGTTTATTTTCCATATAGTCCCAAAGCCTTTGGTGTACAGAGACTGAAATATGGGGGTGTTTGATCTTTTCTCATTCAATCTGGATCATTTTGCAGGTTACTTCGTGTTGGTCCAAAATGAATGGTGAAGAGGAAGTCTGGGAAAAACTAGATGCAGAATTTGAGCACTGTGTTGTGGATATGAAGCCTTATGTTCTAAAACTACAGCATAGGTCAGGTAAATATGGTAAAATGGGCATGAAGAAACATTTAATAACAAAATTCCTGTTTACTGATAGTTCTATGTACTTGTGTCACTTTAACAAAATGTTTAGCAGCTGATATTATGGTTTTGAGTCATCAATAATTGAATAGTTTAATTATCTGGTAGCAAAACTTGGGTAAATAGATATTTTTAGAATGAATGAAGACTTAGTGTGTAATTAAATATATATTTAAACACTGTGTGTTTAACAATAATGCTCATGCAAGCTTTATGTTGTAGTTAAAGGCAGCTCTTGGTAAGTTCAGAATTCCTGGGGATTTATGTGTTCTGTTCCTAATAGAGTTTTAATTCTGAATATGCATTATGGAGAGGTTTAGTAAGCTTGTAAACGTGAATTTATAGAAAACACATCTGGCTGACATAAATTTAAATTACTGCTAAAGGCTTATTTTTAACCTGGGTTTTTAGCTGTAATTTTTAATTTGGTTCTGTCACTTGGGGTTTTTTGTTTGTCTTGCCTTAAACTTTTGGATAGAAAGGAAACATCTACAAATGTAGTGAACCAGTAATGGCTTGCATTATTTCTGTATTTGCAGAAAGACAGAGGTGTGCACTGTGGATCAAAAAGCTGTGTGAGCCCTCGGGAGCAGGCACAGGGGTGGTGGAAAGGAAGAATCGGAACCTTTATGCCAAGCTCCTGCTCCACATGCTAAAGAGAGGGGTGCTGGAAGGTCCATTTACACACAAACCAGAACCAGGAAGACTGAAAACTTTACCTTCCTACATGGTGGGTATAATTCTGTAACTTTTGCTTAAATATATTTTGAAAATCCTTTCCAGTCTATGGTTTGGCACAGAGAGCTGTTTCTTTAAAATTCAGGTTGTAAAATAGGTGTTTTGAAGGGTGTATAAATTTTGTATAATTCTTTGAAGGTATGGATGGAATAAAAGCCTCTTGAGGCTGTATTTTGTCTAAATCAGCAGGTTCTTGTGGAAAAAAGAAGTGCTTAAATTAGGTGACTTTAGTAGTCTCAAAGAAAGAAAAGTTGCAGCATTTCACATAATTAAGCTTGCAGTTTGTTTGCTGAAGACATGAATATCCAGCAGCTGATTGTCATCAGCTTTAGCGAAGTAACAGTCCCAATTTATGCTAAAATTACCCAGACTGAAAGAAGTAATGGAAAACATTTACACCTGTTGCTTGTTGAACCAATTTCCCTTGATTAGCAAGCTTGCACACCTTGCTGACTTAGCTGGAAAGAGTTCTTAGAGTGCAAGTATTCCTGCAAGAAACAACATAAAGAATATATTTGTGTAAATATATGCTTGTAATAATTAATTTTGCATTTATTTTAATTCTAGTCAATTTATTTTGATGAGCCAAATTCAACCAGAATTCAGAGTAGTAGCTCAGACTGCTTACCAGACTGGGTAATGGGAGAACTGGGAAACAGTGAATCTAAGCCTGAGGAATCTTGGAAGACTTCTTCTAAAGAGGAGTCATTTTTAGCAACATCAATTACATATGGGTAAGATCTTTGTGTTTGCTTTATTCAGTATTTGATTACTCTTTAATAGATGTTTGATATGAGAAGCTCCATCTGTATGCTTTAATTTGTAGGATGAATTTATTACATGAACTCCTCTTGCATAAAATGTCAGTACTTTATGTATAGAAACTCTGGTAATAGCTTCCAACTTAATGATAACTTATTTTTATTATATTCCTTATGAGACTAAAAATCAGAGCAGCTGCCTGGGGGATACTTGTTGGTTTTTTCTCCATTGTAGGGAGAACTGTTTTCAATAATTCCATCCTTGTCTGAGCAATCTCTGAGTTTGATTTTAAAATGATTTAATTTCTATCATGCTCACTACTACAAATGTGTGGTTTTTTGGTGAGTAGCACCCCCTGTGCCTGGATCCTGCACATTTCTCATTATGATAATGCAAAAAATTCAAAGTTTTTCATTTGCAGCAGAATCCTGAGAATCTGTACCTGTACCTTGTCATGGCAATCTGTTGGACAGTCTTTTTGTAGGTTTGTAGGACCTTGTAAGCTTAAGCAGCATCTTTGGTTCCAGCCAGTTGGGAACAGAGCTATTTGCTGAGCAGATAAAGGGATGAAATGTATCAGGTTATTAAGGATTCTTTTCCCTGTCTGCTTAGGAAATTGTCCCTGCAGTGTTGAAGATGTCCCAGGCTGGTCAGTTGTCACTTTTAAAACAATAAACTTGTTTTTCTGTCCTATTTTTTGTGGGAATCTTAGGTAAATTTTTTTAATCTATATCCTGTTAAATATTTATTTCCAGTTTTTCTTGTGCAGTGCAGATATGCACAGGTTATCAAGATCTATATCACATTCCATAACGTGGCTGCATTTCAGTCATGGCTGGAATTCTTTCTTATATTGAAGTTTAGGTGGTGTTCAATCTTTTTCCCAAATCTTTGGTGAAAAAGGTGCTCTTTAAAGGTAGGGTGTGAATAGTATTTGAAACTCAGTGTGCTCTGTACAAAAGGAACTAAGTGCTTGTTCTAATTCTATAGGATTGGTTTGGTTTCATTGCATTAGAAACGTGCTCACAGGTTTTGTTTTGGAAATGTAATGGTTTTTTTTTTAATATGTTCACTTATTTTTCTTAAGTGGCTATCATTAGCTGCTGTGTTTTTTTGTTTTTTTTTTTTTTTTAGTGCTCTTAATGCTGCATTTCACACTACTGGGTCTTGCATTAAGTTTTTCAGCTGTGCTTTGGGTAGATGACAGGCACTCTTGCAAGCTCATCATGTTGATACTGAGTATTTTGGAGCTTTTCTCCTGTATCCATTACCCATGTGTGACTTTAGGAGTCATTTAAAATATGTTGCTCTCAGGACTGCTGCATCTTCTCCTTCCCAGCCCTACAATATTAATTCTAAGGGATCTTCTGGTAGCTTCACTCATGCCCTGATATCAACCTGTGGTTTTGACAGTGGATTTGTGGTTCAAGGAACAAGGATGGAAATGCAGAAATGTCCAGTGATGTTACAGCTTTACTGCTTTAGGCTTGGTGATGAGAAGAAGTGTTGGGAAGTGCTGGCTAAATACAGTCAGTAAAAGTATTTAGGTTTGAGCTTATGAAAACAAGGAATGTATTGTGCTTTAGGAATGCTTCTGGAGAATACAACTAAGTCTGTGTTAAGGAATCTTGTGCCAAGTTGGGATTCCTGGCCTGGATCAGATTTTCTTGGTCTTTGGAGTAACACCATCATTCTGGGTGTTAGAGGCAATCAAGAATGATCAGCACACCTTTGTCCTGTTCAGCCAAATTAACATATTGTTACCTTTTTAAAGCCACATTTGCAGCATAAAAATACAATTAAATCTTCTGAATTCCTTACTTGTGCTGGGTTTAGGAGAATGTTGGAATTCCAACCCCTTTCCCATTGAGTATCTGCACCAAAGGTTAAGCTTGGACTAAGTTGCCAGAGATGTGCCAGAAGGTTTATTTAATTCCTTTTTCTGTGCTGTGGAACTGTAGCAGTACTTGCACTGATGATCAACAGATGACTGCCAAGGCTTTGGTGAGGTCTCGAGCTGCATTGTATAATATTTCATGCAGTAAATATGATGGAATAAGTTCCTGCTTTAAAGAAATCTGGACTTGAAACTTGGCTGTATGTGCAATGGTTCTGCTGCTGGGTACTTGTACCAAGAGTGGAGGTGTCACAGGAAATCTGAATTTGTGTTAGCAATGAGATATTCCCATAGCTCTACATAAATTAGTCTTAAGAGCAAGGAGAAATTGCCATTAAATTTGTGAGTTATGCAGGAGGAGGTGCTGCAGGTAAATGTTCATCCCTAGATTTGAAGAAACAAATCCTGTACTTTTTATCTGCAGTTTTGAAGGGCCAAGTTCTGAAGTTTGTAGTTTGTAGAGAGTGCCAGCAGATGGTGATCTCGTTCCATCAGAGTTGTCCCTGTCCTTGGGCTGGGGACAGAACCCTCTCCATGTTCAGCATCCATAGCTGAAGGGAACTTGTGCATCCCAACTGGGACTCGGTCTCCCAGATTACACCACTTTTTTAGGGCAAAACAGGCAGTGTCACTATGATGTTTTGATGCTTATTTATCTCAATATCCCCTCCTTCAAAAGAAGAGAAAAAAATTGAGAAGTTCTTTTCATAGTTATTTTTCTCTTGCTTTAATTAGCAGGAGGGTGGAAAAGGGACTCAATGGGTAGAATATGCTTGATATGAGTAAAATTGGGGTCCATCCTTAATGATGTTTTCAGACATCATTTCCTTTACAGTTCCTCTTCAAAACAGCAAATATAAACTTATTCTCTTATCCCCTTTTCCCTATTTTGTCAATGAAAATTATTTCAGGTAGCTTGGGTTGGTTTGTGTATGAACTGATGCTCGTTAATCTCTCAGTGATAGGGGCATGAATTCTGTTGGGTTTTTTTTTTCATTTTCAACAACTGGAACTTCATTGATTTGTTAGGTAACCTGAGTATCCTCAGAAAAGAAGTCTGATAAAAGTGCAGATTTACTGACAAGATTTGTCTGCTTTCAAAGAAAGATAATTTTGTGTCAAATGAAATCTTGGTAAGAAATGCATGGTTTGGAATGCTAGGGACACTCATTGAGTTTGTTTGTTTGGGGTTTTTTTGGCCTTTTTTACCTCTCAGACTTTGCTTATCTAAACTATTCTTGCTGTGTAATTATTTTTTATTCCCTGGATGCTGTTGGCATTTATTGGTATGGTGCCAGTTGTGATATTTCCCTGTTCTCTGCTGTTTTGGGGAGCTTTGGGAAGAGTTTGTGTGCCCAGAAGGGACTGGTTTACACTGCACATCCAACAGCTGTCTTGCTGTTCATAAACACTTAATTCATCTCAGTGTCTTTTTGGCATAACTTGCTGTCTAATTTGCTGCTGAATGGAAAGAATGAGAGAGATTTTAATGGTCTGGCTGGATTTTAATATAGTCTAGCTAGTCCCAGGAAGGTACATGGACTAACAGGAACTTTTAATTACTTCAATACCTGTGATTTTGACATTGGAGTGTATGTGAAGGGTGTTTTTCTCTACTGTTTTGGATCTTTTGCTATACCAGCTCATTCAAAGCTTTTTAATTTTGTTCTGAGCTCTTTTTGTTGGTCTCTAGTTGAGAAAGCTCTGTTGACCAGGTGCATTTGTCACCATGCCTTCACCTGACTGCTGGTTTTTGTTTCTTTTTGTGCAAATGCTTTATGACAAAAAATTATTGAAAAAAAAGTTAAAAACCTCAGACTGCTGTTTTTTCTCTGGTGACAGACAACTTGCAAAGAACAGCTCTTCATACACTATGACATACGTGGTATTTCTGGTGGCTTTGGTGGTGTGGGTTTTTTGGCTGTTGTTTTTCTAATGGAATGCTTTTGTTTGCCTTTGTGCCTTTAATAAGAATTTTTTTCTTATTCTACTATTTTTGATCTTTATGTCTTGACAGCTTTTTTCTCTTCTATTTTAAAAGGTTTTATTTTGAGAGTAACGTTGTCTGTGTACCACAAGCTGCTGAAAAATGAAGTCCTCTCTTTCTGCTTCCAGGGAAAAATTCCAGTATAATGAGAAGCCAGCATTAAGATCCCCTTCTAGGAGTCCTCCTCACCGGGCAGATGAAGATAACCTTGCCACACCCCTGTCTGTAAGATGCTTCTCCTTTTTATCATAAAACTTCAGGTTCAATTAATTGTTTTTGCTTATCCTCATAAAGCTGCTTCCTAATTACACGAGTTATCATCCCTCTGTACAAGTGCAGACATTTGGGAAGGAGTGATAGGAAGGACTAAAGCTCATCAAAATCTTTCCCCTGCAAGTGCAGGGGGGAGAATTTCTTGTAGGATGCTCTCAGTTCATCCTCAGAGTTGACCTTTGTTTAGGGTGTTTAATGTCTGCATTGTTTTCTCCAGACTTGGCAAACTGACTGTATTGACATCATCTTGGATTTTGCAATAGGAGATTAAAGAAAGCTGCATAGATGTCTTTGGCTCTGTTTAATCATGGTTGACCTCTGAATTTTGGGCAGTTTGTTTGATCAGACTTGCCACAGCATTATGGCAGTAAACAGGCTTTGTGTAGAACCCTTTTAGTCTCAAATATTTAATGGTGCTGTGTATATAATTGAAAGCATTTAAACCAAAAATTACTCCTCACAAATCCATGTTATCAAGCATGTTGTTTTTCTTCCTGAATGTGTTCTGTAGCCATGCAGTGTTCAGCCTTTGCTGAGCAGTCTGGGTGCTGGGTGCAGCTCTAATGCAAACACTGAATTTCCTGCATTTATGTGGTTTTTTTGATCTATTTTGACTTATTTTTGGCTATATTATATGACTATATTATTTTTAACTATATTATTACTTACTTGACTGTATTATTTTGACTTTTTTGATTGTATCAGAGGAACACTTCAGAAAGATTGATTGCAGTTGGAAGTGGGCTTGTTGATACCTGAGTTACTGGTATAGACTGTTCTTACCCTTCTTTACTGGGCACATCCAAAATTTCTGAGGACATGAAGTGCAAGTGGGAGACACTGCAAGCTTGTTTCTGGGCCCAGCTTGCTGAGACAATTTGGAATTTGTGTTCTGAGATGCATTTGGAGCAAGCTAGCAAGGAGCTGCTTTCTCATGGCAGGCTACAGATGGGCTGTTGGCAAAACCTGAATGTCTCTGCTCCAGCCTCTTGTTGGGATGAATGCACTCCTAATGTGTGGTGATTGTATATATGCAAATGTAATTTAAGAAAAAAGCCATAACTAAAAATAAAACCAGATGCTGAGTTTAGTTAATTTCTCCTTATTACTCTCCTGTTTGTTTTACTTAAAGAAATATTTCTTATGGGACAGCTATTGTATAGAAAAGGATTTCCTTCATTTGGAATCTGGATTTAGGGGTTTTAAAGTTTTGTTTGTTTGTTGGTTTGTTTTTAGGGGGTGTGAGGGTTTTTTTGGTGTATGTTATGTTGGTTTATTTTCTTCTTTTGTTCCTTGCTTTACTCCAGGAGTCCAGAGCAATGTTAGCCAAATCACTGCACTTCATTGTTCTTCAGCTTCACAGACTGATTTTTGCTGTGATTACAGCTTTAAAAGGGTCTTTAAGTGAAATAATCTTCTCTTGCTTTGCCAACCAGTGTGATGAACATTTGGCTGGCTGGAACAAATAGTATCTTGTTGTGTTGTCAGTGATGCACAGATGTTCTGGCATAATTCAGACCCAGGTAGAGGACCAGGGAGGCTTTTAAGAAACGTTAAGAACTCTCTTAACCAAGTGTTGAGAAACTGAAGTCAAAGCTTCATTCACTTCATGGCCATAATGAATGAGCAGATTGAAAGAAGAGATGCTTGAATGCCACCACACAAACCTCTTGCTAACAAAACCTAATGAGACAAAGTCATTCACACTTCAATCTTCTGGTTTTCTAAACAGCATTAGAGCTCAGGAAATGAAACTTTTTTTGGTAGTGACTCCCCTGTTTGATATATTAAATGGGATCAGTAGCTACTGTTACCCTACAGGAAAAACTCTTCTGAAAGACATAGCCTTGACTGAATGGTGGAATTTATACCTCACTGAATACTGGATTTTTTTTCTGCAGAGAGGACCTCTAACCTTGAGCTGGGCAGAGCTGCTCTGTCCTCTGCTTTTACAGCTCTGTAACTATTCCTTCCTGTGGTTTCCCTTATTTTTTAAATATTATTTAGAGGCTGATCAGATGATCTCTGAATGCTGGATTAGCATCACAAAAGATGCTATGGAGATGGCTTATTTCTAGAATAATGTGTTGCCTGAAGAATGGAGTATTTACTTTTTTATTTAATCAATTCAACCTTTGTAAAAAAGGAAATAAAAAATAAAGACCAGCATTAAAGTGAGGAGACAAGTTAATTTATCCTCTGAATTCCTTCCTGAGCATGGAATCCTACTGGTAATTGAGCTATTTAGATTAAAGCTGTCAGAGGTATCCTGACACTATTAGGAAGTGCAGTGTAGGGATGGCCAAATCTCATGATAAGTTTTTATTATTCTTTTTGACACTATGGATCTGCCAGCTCTGCTGATATTTTTGTTTCACTTCTTTCATATTCCAGGAACATCGTCCTAAAAAACCAATTTCTTTGGATGACAGTGACCTGGAAGCACGTCTCAATAGTTGGAACCTTGGGGTAAAATGACCAGAGTACATTTCATTATTTACTGACTTGAAATGAAACCTCTGTAGTAATGTAGCCTGCATTTCTGAGTTTAGTCAACAAAACTATATGTAGGAATAAATATTTTAGAAATGTAAAGCTTGAAATGGTGATGATGAATATGTGAAGAGAACATAAAAATGCTTAATTAGTAGTTTACAACAATGCTAAGGTTCTGCTGAAGTTCCTTCTCTCTGTAGCTGTGTTCCACTGATTTTTTTCTTTTGGGTTGCTTTGTTCTTTTTTTAACTCTTTTCTTTGTCCCACCAAGTCTTTAACCAATTGGATTAATATTAATATTCTCATAGCAATTTATTAAAATCCACTTAGTTTAGTGAACAGTCTTTTTTGGTTTTTTTTTTCTTTCACTTTTTCTGCTCATTCTCCCAGGTTGAAAGCTCACTCAGTTGTGTTTGGGAGAGAGGGCAGCTGAAGTTAGAGTAAAAAAAAAAGCAATTTCTTGCACTTCCAGCCATGGACAAATGTATTTTTCAGGAATCATAGTTTTGTAAAGTGTGGAGATCCAGACAGCTTTTCAATAGCAGTTAACTCCAATGTGTGAAAGTGCTGGGCAGGTGTTTGAAACAAAACTGCAAGCAGTCACTTGCAGATTTTTTTATATTTGGGCTGTATAAATACCTGGTTTGTATGGAGAGAGAGCTGCAATACTTGGAGCTTCTAAAGCTGCTATAAAGGGGGAAACTTGCTCATGGCCATTTTACAAATTGTTCCAATTGATGCTGACAAAGAATCTTTTTATATCCAGCATTTTTCTATCAGTGTGGATCTGCCTCCTTGCTTATCTCTTTCATTCTATTTGGTTTTTTATTTTTTTTTTCCTAATTGAAATTCCAATGTGCAATCATGTTGTGTTGATAATGGGTGGTTATTAAAGTATGATGATCCTCCCCTGATACGGGAGCTTTCTTGGATAACAAATTGGCTACTGGGACACATAAATCTCTTTTTCAAGTCTCCTCTCCAGGGATGGTAATTAAACAAGTCACTAGTGAGAGACTTTGATTGCCTGATAAGACTTGTTGGGAGTTCCCTGATGAAGTGGATTAGAGGTTGTAAAACGGAGGTTGGTGTTGAACAGTGTTTAAGAAGCCTCCAATGGGCTTCTTAAAGCTTCAGGAAGTTTGAAAATAGGAATATTTAATAAAAGTAAAAAAAAATATCTTGTTTAATAATGGCAGCAGTTCAGGATATGTAAAGTTTGAGTGCAAGATGTGACTGCTTAATGTTGTTGAAAATTAATTTACCAATTAATTTACCAAAATTAATTTAATTAATTTACCAAGATACCACCTTGGATAGGGAAGACCCTTGACCCAAAAGAATACTTAATAATGGGGGAAAATTAGGAAAGGAAATTAGGAATGTCTTTCACCTGGAACTGCCTAATATAAAACCCAGTTGTTTTCAAAAGGCTTCTCAAAATGTCCTTGATGTTTCTTGGTTGGAAAATGTGTGCTGCTCTATCTTTCTCATGCAATGGTGGGGACAAAGCCTTGTGATTCTTCTGATAGTGTAATTTGGCTCTGAATTATGGAGGATTTGATAGGTGACAAAGCAACTTGTTCAAACATCCCAGCACTTCATTTTAGGTAGAAAGGATACAAAGAGATTTTTACCTCAGGGAAATATCAAAAGGTTTTTTTTTAATCAGGGAGAAAATAATTTTTCATCATTGGAATTCAGCCAGGGAAGGATTTTAACTCTTTAGCTTTTATCAGAAGTGTTCAAGCAGAGGCATCTTCAGCTCTTAAGCACCTGGACACCCAGGAGTTGTCCAGAAGAATTGATCATGGGAAATGTTGTCTAATAAAGGTTTTGGAGAACTTAAACCCAAGAAATACCCCAGTCAGTGGCACACATGTGTTATCTCCTATTTTCTGGGAGAAATTATCCAAGACAGGGTTAAAGCAGATGCAATAAAGGGAATTCTTGGGTGGCTGCAGCAGCAGTGAGTGTTGTGCCTCTTTTCTGTACTTGGCTCCCATCTCCTTGTGTCTCTCCAGTCTAATTCTGCTCCACCATTTCTGTACAAAGCATTTGATTATCTTTTGTATGGTTTCTTGGGTTGGCTGCTTACTCTAAACATACCCACTGGATATGTTGTGGTGTTGGAGGGCAGCAACACAGGAAAAACTTTCCCACAGTGAGCTCCAAGTGGGGATGGGACTTGAAAAAAGAAATTGAGCATCCATGCTGACAAACAATCTTCATGTGCTTTAATGTCCTTCCACTAAGACTGCAGAAGCAGCATTAAAGTGAACTTCCCTCCAAATGATGATGTTAGATAAGAATGTCCTTACTCAAATTTCCTGAAGCTACTCAGCAGTTCTTTCTGGAGGGAACATGCTGGCTGCCTGCATTTGGGAGATTAAAGGAAGAACTTAGGGCAAGGTTCAGTTTAGTTGTTTACCATTTCAAAATCTGAAGTGTTCTTAACTCTTTCATGTGTGGGTTTTTTTTTTTTTTCCCATCCTTGTTTTGAAAACATTTTGTCTTTGAAGAAACTTAAGGGGGAACGTGCACCAAGCCTGCTGGTGCACCAGTGGTTTTGGGTTGGTTGGTTTTTTTTCCTGAATTTTATTATTATTAAAATTCCTGAATTTTATTTATTATTAAAATTAAAAATTTATTATTATGAAAATGAAAATTTATTTATTAATACAATCCCTGAATTTTAACATGCACATTCCTTCTGTTACTGACCTTTAAGAAGCTGCAGTCCTGCATTGCTGAAGATCTGCACATCTTCGGAAACATCTTCCAAACCCCAACTTTGGGACTTTGGAAGTGACAGAATGAAAGGATAACCTGAATGTGGTTGTGGTATTTAATCCAGAAGAGCAGAAGCTTTGGTCTAAGTTTCTGTGTCAGTTTATAGTCTGTTTTCACCCTGAGGGATGGAATATAGTATAGTATAGTCCAGTTCTGGACCCCTCAGTTTAGGAAGGAGATTGAGGTGCTGGAGCAGGTCCAAAGGAGGCAACTGGGCTGGTGAAGGGACTGGAGCACAGACCCTATGAGGAGAGGCTGAGGGAGCTGGGGGTGTTGAGGCTGGAGAAGAGGAGGCTCAGGGGAGACCTCATCACTCTCTCCAACTCCCTGAAAGGAGGTTGGAGCCAGGGGGGGGTTGGGCTCTTTTCCCAGGCAACTCTCAGCAAGACAAGAGGGCAGGGTCTCAAGTTGTGCCAGGGGAGGTTTAGGTTGGAGATGAGAAAGAATTTCTTTCTGGAGAGGGTGATCAGGCATTGGAATGGGCTGCCCAGGGAAGTAGTGGATTCTCCGTGTCTGGAGATATTTCCAAAGAGCCTGGATGTGGCACTGAGTGCCATGGGCTGGGAACTGCAACGGTGGTTCAAGGGTTGGACTTGATGATCTCTGAGGTCCCTTCCAACCCAGCCAATTCTATGATTCTGTGATTTCCTGAGGATGAGTCTTGTGGAGGTATTTCAGGCTCAGAATTGGGCTTTTTCTCCACTGTCCTTGCTTTGGAAGGAACAATTTCAGCTCAGTTTGCTCCTCCTGTCAATGCTTCCATTACTTCTTGTGTTCTATGGAAAAGTTCAGGTTTGACTCCTTTATGTAGAAACAAAACACTAAAATTAAAAGCTACAACTAATTCCATTATGCAGATTTTCTGTTTTTCAGGTTAGGAGAATAACTAGATTTTCAGAAAGCAGATTATTTCTGTGAATAATGGGGATCTCTTCCTGGAGATCTGATCAGCCAAAGCCTCCCCAGTTGGGGCTTGTGAAGATTTAAGAAGGTGCCTGTGCCAATCCTCAGAAATTAAAAGATAGTTTGTTGTCTGTTTGCCTGCTTTACAGACCAGGAGAATCCAAAGTCTTCCCTACAAAGAAATTCAAAATGCCATTTTTGTTAAGAAGTGGTATTTACAAATGAGAGTTCAGTCCTAGTTCAAATAAAGATGTCTTTCATGGTGACATTTATTTGGTTCCTGCTCTTAAATAAAGCCTGAGATTTACTGTTCTTCTCATGGCAGCCCTTCAGTTCCATCCATATGTATTTTGGTTTGTCTTTGACCTTTTGCTTATTATTTTAAAATTTGCATGTTTCTCATAAATACAAGCTTTTTTCTTTTTTGGGCATTCTTTATTGTGATATTCCCCCTTTAATGTGGGATAATTTTGGGAACAAGAAGTTTTGCAGAAGACCAGCATAAAAAGAATGAATGTTGAGACATTAAATGTTTACAGATCAGTTTAAGTGGATATAATCCACAACAAGTAACAAAGTGGGAACATTTAACTTCAAAGCACATATGGCTGCTGTTACAAAAGCAAAAAATGCAAGACTTGGGCCATGCAAAGTATTAGAGACACATTTTCCTTCTTTCTCAGAAAAAGGAGGGTATACCTTAGCTTTTGAGATGGGTTTTGAAATAAAGACTATAAACAGCTTAAACATAAATTAAATATTTCAATTAATGAGACGTATTTAAAATAGTTTTTAGCTTGAAAAAAGGAAAAGTAAAGGATGAATATTAATTTTGCATGAAAGGGAGGGCTTTGGGGAAATATTTAAGCCTTTGAAATCAGGTTCTGGAGCCTTTTAACCTTCAAATTCCACCAGGGGTGGGTAAGGGCTGCCCAGGTTTGCAGGGAGCAGCTCAGACCTTGGTGCAGCCCTGGGTGTCACCATTGGTCTGTGGGATGGATGGGGAAGCAGAATCCTTCTAGAAGAAAGCAAGAATATATAATTAAAATTAAAGAATTTTTGATTAAAAATTTGGAGGTCCAAGTCTGTAGGGTAGAGTCTTCCTCAGTTTTTCTCATTTAGGATTTCTGTGCTTTTAATTTCAGTCTCTTCCTTTGTTTCACCATCTTGGGTGGTTAATGCCCCATTCCTGTATCCTCTCCTCTTCTGGAAGTTAATTTTAGCTTTTGAGCTAAAAGGGAGGGCTTTGGGGAGATATTGAAGCCTTTGAAATCAGGTTCTGGAGCCTTTTAACCTCCAAATTCCACCAGGGGTGGGTGAGGGCTGCCCAGGTTTGCAGGGAGCAGCTCAGACCTTGGTGCAGCCCTGGGTGTCACCATTGGTCTGTGGGATGGATGGGGAAGCAGAATCCTTCTAGAAGGAAGCAGGAATATATAATATAAGTAAAATTAAAGAGTTTTCACTTAAAAATTTGGAGGTCCAAGTCTGTAGGGTAGAGTCTTCCTCAGTTTTTCTCATTTAGGATTTCTGTGCTTTTAATTTCAGTCTCTCCATTTGTTTCACCACTATCTTGGGTGGTTAATGCCCCATTTCTGTATCCTCTCCTCTTCTGGAAGTTATTTTTGTCTTTTTAGTAAACTCCTTGGCATAAAAACCTGGTTATTTGTTAAATTATTGATTACCTTCTGCTTTCACCTGTAGTATTAAAATATCAGAGAATGCTGTTGATAGAAATGTATATGTTAAATGTCTACAACTACTTCTGGGTGAAACGTGATGATTCTGCATATAGAAATCCTACATAACCTTTCAGGACAGGAAATGAATAATACTGCATCAAATTGAAATTTCAGAGAGATTGAACCTCTTTTTCAGTGATAAATCCAACACAGAAATTTATTCAATAATACTAGAGAAAGTGCAAGCTTTTGATGTATTTGCCATACCTCAGAGATCAATTTAATCTTTTTTTTGGGGGGAAAAAATAGAGTAACTGTTGTAAGGTGTGTATTGCCATCACATTCATGTTCCAAATCTCCCTGCCATATTTGACAGGATTATTCCCTGGAAAGCTTTTCCTGGGTGTTATGCATTCCCTGGGATGTGATGTTTGAGCCTCATCATCTGAGAAGATTCCAAAGATTGAGCTGTCTGATAGAGGATGTGGGTTTTGACCAATGTTTTGTATTCAGCTCTTAAAAATAGTGTTTTAAAGAGCTACTTTAATTAAACAGTACTGTTAATGAATGATTTCCTTATGCTTTGTGTCTATGACTTCCAGATGTGGATGTTGTTTCAATGCGCTCAACTAATTTCCCAAAAACACTGCATTAAAATCATTCTAATTGTGAATTTAGCCCAGCTTTATACTGATTTAAATGAAAATTTATCCACTAAAGTTGGAAATAGTTTGCATGAGCTACGTGTTTAGCTGCCAAGTTATTTTGAAACGTGCATAGATGGAATTTTTACAGCCACGAAGGCTTGGGATAAAAAGTGCAATTTTTCATTCATTTGCATAGGTAACACTACAAATTTTAAGTTTGCTGAATAGGTCAGAGCCAACAAAATGATCTATTCTGGAGAATTTCCCTTTCTATACCTTGTGAAATATGGCAGGATGTTATTGGACCTAAACCCCACAGATTATTATATAATGAATATATATTAGTGCATCAATATATTAATATTTTATTGTTTTATTAATTTAATATATGAATACACCAATATATTCTACACTAATATACTATATATATAATATATATAATATAATATACACTAATACATTAATATATTATTAAATCTGGGTTATTTTTGCTCTTTTGAGTGATGCACCCAAAGTTGCCATTGGAACTTTTGGGATCTATAGAGTTACTTGGGAAACTTTGGGGGCTATATAAAGTTATTTCTTACTGTCTCTATAAATAATGAGCCAATACTGACACGATTACTTTTTGTCTAACTTGGTTTCCAGTTAGAAAATCCAAGATATTTGCGGGAAAAACCGATGCCAATGTCTTTGGTAGGTGCTTTTATTCCCTTGGTATTTTATAAGGCTAAAGAAATATGCTTTAATATTTGTTAATTTCTGGTTGGAATTGATTTAACTTGGACTTGCTGCTTGGAACTTAATATGTTATTTTGCAACTTTTTCTCATTAACAGACCAGCCCCAGAGTCAGCCTAGGAAGCAGCAGCTGTTTTCATGATGAGCAGACCCTGTTTCGGATGTATAAAAAAGAGGTAAGGTTCCACTTGGTCTTTTTAGAGCAAGAAACTTACCCCCAAATTCAAAAATAGGGCATTTGCTTTGGAAATTATACTCACCAAGCTGTTACTGCCTAAAAGTCTCATGGAAGAGAGTTTTGACTGAAGTGCCAGAGCTTTTCATTAATACTTAATGTATTTCCCAATTACCAGATTATCTGAACAAATTTACTGTGTCCAGTTCTGGGCCCCTCAGTTTAAGAAGGATGTAGAGGTTCTGGAACAGGTCCAAAGGAGGGCAACCAGGCTGGTGAAGGGACTCGAGCACAGGCCCTATGAGGAGAGGCTGAGAGAGCTGGGGCTGTTCAGCCTGAAGAAGAGGAGGCTCAGGGGAGACCTCATTGCTGTCTACAACTACCTGAAAGGAGGCTGTAGCGAGGTGGGAACTGGACTCTTTTCACAGACGACCTTCAACAAGACAAGAGGACACAGTCTTAAGTTGTGCCAGGGGAGGTTTAGGTTAGATATTAGAAAGAATTTCTTCACGGAGAGGGTGATCAGGCTATGGAATGAACTGCCCGGTGAGGTGGTAGATTCTCCGTCCCTGGAGACATTTAAAAAGAGCCTGGATGTGGCACTCAGTGCCATGGTCTAGCAACTGCTCCGGTGGGTCAAGGGTTGGACTCGATGATCTCTGAGGTCCCTTCCAACCCGGCTAATTCTGTGATTCTGTGATTCTGTAATAACAATTTAATAGCAAATTTTCTAACAAATTTACTCTTCCTTTGAAGGAATTTTTACTGTAGAAGAGTTGAAATTCTAGGAATTTTCCAAACTACTTTCTGGCCAAAGCAATGGAACCCTTGTTTTAATCATGAGTTTTCTTTACTTTCTCTATCCCTTCAGAAATCTGCAGAACTTGACCCTGTTTCTAGTAGTACCTACATCCCTCATCTAGTTCTAATTCCCTTTTATCCTTATGGGGTTTTTTATTATTTATTTGTAATATATTTATATATATATAAATTTATTTTTATATATAGCATTAATTGGTGAGATTCCATTGAGAGCTCACCTGTGTTATTCATCCATTCAGTGTTATTTTCTCCTGAACACATACAAAAATAAAGTTTTGTGGGTTTTTTTTTTACCTTTTTCATAGTTAAGGGATGTTGTGCACCTATGATATTTTTGTCACAAGATACCCAGTTCTTTTGAAGCATCAGTATTGAGCTAAAACTCAAATGAACAATATATTTATCACAGATATTTCAGATTCATTTGAAACGATGAAATTATTGCATATTTCTCTTGGACAATCAGTGAATCACTGATCTGGTGGTCCAGACTTCATGGAATATGAACATGTATCAAAAAAGGGTAAAAAAAACCAACCTAGAACTCTGAATTTTCTGCATTCAGCCATAAGCTCTTGGGAAATGGAGGCATGGACACAGTTAAGTTCATAGAATCATAGAACTGGCTGGGTTGGAAGAGACCTCAGAGATCATCAAGTCCAACCCTTGATCCACTCCCACTGCAGTTCCCAGCCCATGGCACTGAGTGCCACATCCAGGCTCTTTGGAAATATCTCCAGACACGGAGAATCCACTACTTCCCTGGGCAGCCCATTCCAATGCCTGATCACCCTCTCCAGAAAGAAATTCTTTCTAATCTCCAACCTAAACCTCCCCTGGCACAACTTGAGACCCTGCCCTCTTGTCTTGTCTTGGACGTGATGGCAGGAGTCAGATGGAATGCAATGCTTCTCTTTCATTCCTTTTTTCTCAGTTTTTCCAATGATACTGAAAATAATTCATCCCACATGGTTCTCATAGAATCATAGAATAGAAGGATTCCATAGAATCATTGGAAGGGACCTCAGAGATCATCAAGTCCAACCCTTGAACCACCGTTGCGGTTGCTAGACCATGGCACTCAGTGCCACATCCAGGCTCTTTGGAAATATCTCCAGACACGGAGAATCCACTACTTCCCTGGGCAGCCCATTCCAATGCCTGATCACCCTCTCCAGAAAGAAATTCTTTCTCATCTCCAACCTAAGCCTCCCCTGGCACAACTTGAGACCCTGCCCTCTTGTCTTGCTGAGAGTTGCCTGGGAAAAGAGCCCAACCCCCCCCTGGCTCCAACCTCCTTTCAGGGAGTTGGAGAGAGTGATGAGGTCTCCCCTGAGCCTCCTCTTCTCCAGCCTCAACACCCCCAGCTCCCTCAGCCCTTCCTCACAGGACTTGTGCTGGATCCCTTCACAGCCTCCTTGCTCTTCTCTGGAGTTAATTAATTAACTAAAAAAATTGAATAATGGATGTGAAAAGGCTACTTTGATGTAGCTGGCAGCTGAATTTGATGCTTTTTTAAGCAGGTGATATGGAGGTTGCACAATTCTTGTGCTTCTCACTTTCTCTGGTCTCATCTTGGCTGCTCTCTTGTATTGCCAATGTTCAGACCACCAGTGCCTCAGGATAAGGCAAGGTTTCATAAGATGTGAAAATAGACCCAAAAAAATAAATGAATTGAAAGCACAATGTTGTCATTTAAATAATATTTTCAAATTAAATAAACAGGAATTCATGCCAAGTAGCTGCATAAAATACTCAGCAAATGCTTCTTGAGCTCAGTGGAAAAATCCTCTAAACCACACAGTAAAAATCCAGGATTTTTGCTAATGGTACTCAACTGTGGGCTGGTTTAAACTGGAAATGTTATAGACAGTATTTCACAACCACCATGTGTGTGCTATTAAGTAGAAAACTTAAATGTGTTTTCATCTTATTTTGTTTGTGAAGCTCAATTAAGAATAAAGCCTTTTCATTTCTAGAACGTAAATATATTAGGGGAAAAATAGTGCTGAGCAGAAGAGCTTTGGTAAACCTTTCACTGTTTCCAACCTCTTTGTAGCAGAACAGGAGAACATAAAATAGGATAAGTGGTTTTTTTTTGCTTTTAACCTTTAGACCTTTGTTCATAAACCATTCCTGCACCTGTTTGGGCTCTGTAATGCTAAACACATGGCCATTCTCAGGGATAACCACATCACAGATTTATGAAAATGTGAGTGTCATCAGGCAGGGGGTTTTACTCATCTTTTCCCCAAATCCTTCTGACACGGATTAAACTGTTTGGGAAACTGTCATTACCAAAAATTCATGGGTTCAGACAAGGGAGATGCAACAAAACAACAAACATCTCAGTTTTCAGCAGGCCAGCAAAGCAGAACAGATGCCACGACTGCTTTATCTTGAGAAATAGGAAAAAAAAGCATCCCTTTGAACTTCACCTCCAGTCATCTGGAGTTACCACCCTGCCCTCCACGGAGCAGAGGAGGGAATGGGAAGAATAGCTTCCAATTTGGGTTTTTTTCAGAAAAACAGAATCAGTACCACTGCTAATTTATTGCTTTGAAATTCTTCTAGGACTAAGAAACAGATTGAAAATTAATTAAAGGATTATGTTTTGTTGACCTTTCTCAACTTGTTTATCTGATGCATCTTGTACACAAGTTTTAGTGTGTCTTTAAAGTTCTGTTTCTTAATTTTTAGTTTTGTCAGTCTTAGTTTTTCTCAGCCTTTTTCTCAATCTTTCTATTTCTGTAAGCAGAGATATTTACCTAGACTCAGCAAATGAAACCAAAACAAATCCAAAGCAAGAATATTGGAAATAATTTTCTTTGAAGTTGAAGGTTATCACAAACACCAGGACTAAATTTGTCCTGAGGTACACACCAACTCTTAAATAATTATTTTTTTTAAGGCAAACTGACAAGCTTGATACTTTGTGCAGTGATGGTGTGACCAAGCTCCCTCTGTCTGGGTTAACCCAATGCTTCTGTTGATTTTATCACTCTGCTTCTCTCACTTTTCTGGTTTGATTTTTGGACATTCAGTGATCATGGGTGGTTTTGCAGCTTCCTATATAATATAAAGCAGTCTGGCAGAACCCACTTTCCTTCCTACAATCAGCTGGATTAGTTAGGGCAGTGCAGCTGGAGGGAGGGGGTGAGTTTTCTGCATTATTCCTGCAGGATAATTTCCACTAGGACTGAGGAAGAGATGAGCTAGGTAGTTCAAGATAACTTAAGATTGTAGTGAATAGGAAAAAGATGTCATTTTCCCCTGAAAATGGAAATTCATGGATTGAAGACTGGAAGCAAGATAAAAAGGAAGAGGGAAGTGGGTTGGGGGTTTTTTTGTAAGCAAGAATTACATGTTTAAGATAGGGTTTTTTTAAAAAAAACCACTATATAGAACCTTTATCTTTCTAATAATCTTGTGGCTGAGCACTCACATTTCTTTGCATGACAAATTGTGTTTATAAAGCTCATCAAGCTAAATATGTGGTGTTACTTCACCAAAAGTATCACCATGCTGCAGGGATGATGTTGTACTCAAGCCTTGGCCTGGCTAAAAGTGTTCTGAATTGCAGGTGGTGAAAGCAGCAGATTTATTTCTCACTTCTCTGGCAAGAGATTATAACTTGAAGAGGGTTGTGAAAGGGCTGTGGTACAGATTTCCTGCAACAGGGACCATACGTAGAATGTAGAGGAAAAAAATGCAGGGAGAAAAAGAAAAAGTTGTAGGATTTAGGAGGGAGAGTGAATAAAAATTGCTGGTGGGGTTTTAGGAGAGACAAAACCCCCCAAAATGGGAACTTGAAGGTGATAAAACAGGGAGTTAGGAGATGCTGATCAGTGAGCTTTGTCCTTTTGGGTTTTATTTCTTCCTCCTAATTGCTCTGTTCTATAGGAGAGTATTTAAAGACATGAATTAAATGTTTAATGCTTGCCAAATTAAAGGCAATAAATAAAACTATTATAGAGACAGTTTCCTAAAAGGACTCTTGTAATAAAACGAAGGTTTTACCAACATAAAATTAGCTTGTGCTTTTATTGAGCTGCATCAGTGGTTTGATATTTTTTTCCTCATTGAAAACAGGTATTTTGTTCATATCTTCCAGTAATGGTAACAAAATATTGTTCTTTTATATAATGAAATAAAAGTGTTTGTTCCATGTGTATGTATGTCTCAAGTTGAAATGGATATAGATGGATGTGGATACATAAAGGAAGTTATTTAGGCATCTAACAGGGCTGCTTATCCTGATTTTAAGCTCCCAGGTATTTGCTAATAATAGGAGAGAGGATTTTGATGGGCTTTCTGAAAACCTTTGGGTTGCAAAGACATCTCTAGGTGGGCCCAGGACTTGAACCTTGCAACAACTGGAGCTCCAGGTGTCAATTTTTTTCTTCTTCTGATCCTTTTTTTCTTTACCTTGTTAGGTTTTTAATTCTACTGCACGTCCAAAATGTAAGAATTCATGTTACTACTATGTTGGAGCAAGTGTGAACCATAAGAAGGGGCAAGAAAATATAAAAATGGCAGATATGGTGTGATTATTACTTTCATCTTAAGTTTGTTTTTTAGGGTTTTTTTGATGGTGGTTTTTCCAGTTGCTTTTAACAACTTGGCTCTGAAACTACTTTATTCCCATTAAAAATCTGCCAAGCAGTGTGACTGCCAATATTCTCCGGTTCATTTGGATTTTCTCCTTTTTTTTCCCCACAAACCTGATGTCTATTTTGAACGTGGGGTCTGATTTATGTGGAGAATTCAGTTACTAAGGGAATCTTCCCACCACGTGATCATTCTGAAGAGTCATCTCATACTTCAGGGTTAAAAAACAAAGCAATCTTGACTTGTGTTAACATGATTCCTGGCTGATTAATGTCCTGTTCCTAAGAACATCTGCAAGTTGTCCATTGTCTTCCATGTGAGGAAATCCCATTTTGCCTTCCTTTGATAACTCTTCAGAATTGCAATGTAATAAACCCCAAACTTTATTTTATTGCTCGACTGGTGAGGCACAAAGTGTGTGTCAGGATGAGAGATGCTTTCAAAAACTGCCTTGTGATTTATAATTCCTGATACTAATTGGGCTGGTCCTGGAGATGTATATGTACACTTATTTATTTATTTCTTTGGCAATAGTTTGGGAACTGTGTCTTTAATTATTGCACATATGTGCTGGAGACATTGAGAAAGATCAAAGAGGTAGGTTAGCAATTCAAACTAGTGTTTTAACCAGTAGAATGTCCAGATGGTTGCCAAGCAGCTGGGAATTAATCTGTTGCTGCATGATTAATATCTACCACAAAACAGCAAAAAAAAAAAAAAGTTTGACTTTTTTTACATTTATAGATCCTGTTATTTAAAGGAGAAAAGAAATGGGAAATGTAGATGCTGCACACTCTTGTTTTACATATTGCACTTGTGAAATAAAGGTAGGAGTACAATTAGAATGGCTCTTAGGAGATCCTAAAATAACTGTAAAAAGTTCAGTAGCTGCTGACATCCAACACATTGAAAATAAGTAATAACTTGGGGGAAAAAATAAAAAGTGGTGTGGGCTGCTTTACAGGAATTAGCATTAGGCAGAATTCCATGAAGTTTTCAAGTATCTACTATTTTATGTCCAGCTTTTACTAACCCCCTCTGAAATCAGTATTATTTCTTTGTTCAGTTCAAGTGGGAAGAGAGCTTGTTGCATTTTTGAGTTGTTTTTTATGCAATTGCATCTGACCAGTTATTGCCCTCCCTGCATGAGCTTTCATGTTTTCTAAACACGTTTTAACCTTTTTTTTTTTTTTGGTATTTACTGATGTTGGAGTCTGTACTACAAATAGAGTGGGACACTTGCCACTCCAAATAAAGCTGCTCAGTAATGTGCTGTGCTGCTAACATGTGTGTGTTGTTTTTTTAGCTATGTAAAACATCCATTGTAGTAAAAATACCATTTCAAGTTATTACAGTTGGAACACAAAGCTTTGTGCTTTCCTCTCTATTCCCACCACCCCCAACTTGGAAATCTATGAAAAATACATTGTTCTTTCATGAAAGAGCCTCGTGGCATTTACATGAGAATAAGAACAATTCTCCATTCAATTATTTTTCAGTATACAGCAAATGTGTATTAATGTTCAGTGTCATTAAAAAATTCAGACAGGGGAAAGCTGTTATGATTTGGTTTAGGACAAAGACTTTCATTTTTAGTTAAAAATGGGGTGAGATGATACCAATTTTTATTTCAGTGAATATCTAGTTTCTCTTCAAAGAGGACCCTGTAAAAAAATATCAACTGGAAATAGCAGCTGGAGTGGTTTTAAAGAGTGAAGATAGAAAGAAGGTTAGATATGTGGAGAGAAGGATAAATGGTTGTTAGGTCAAATAATATAGTCCAGATCATAAACATTGGCTCTTGTGGAGGAACCTTTGAATCTGGGCAAAATGCCATGTTTATACATGGTTTTTTTACATTCTAATTTCTCTCTTACTTGGTTCATACTGCTTTTCCTTCAGTCTCTCTGCTTGTCCAGACTGTAAACTCTTTGCTACAGAGATTTTACAGGACATTGGTTTCACCTTAGGCATTGCAGTGTATGCAAATAGTGATGATATTCAACACAAAATCAGGAGTGGTTGAGGGATCTGCTCTTTCAAAATGTAGTTGAATATTTTATTTTTTGGAAAATTTCTATGTTAGGCTTGGAGGATGAGCACAAACATCAGGGAAAAAAGGCCAATGTTAATGGGAATCCCAGATGGAAAACCTGCTTTTATTGTATGCAGTGTTCCACTTGGAAAAATATTATTTATTGCTTCCTTTAATTTATAGGATTTGTTGCTAAAGTCTGATAGGGCCTTGGAAATTTCAATCAAGTCAAAACAGCTAAGGGCCAAAAATAGACACCACCATCTCCCCTGCCCCTCCCTGGACATTTTTGGGGAAATGTCTATATCTGAAACAGTGAGAAACAATGACCCTTGATACTTCAAAGAGTCCCCTTTGCATATCATAAAAGTTCTTTATGTCCTTTATGTCCTGGATAGTATAGAGTCCCATTAATCATGGGAACCTCACAGAGCCTCAGGGAGATGCAAGTACTGGTTCTGTCCCCAGAACTCCTCTTAAACTGATAACCTGTGAAGAAAAGCAAACTTTTCAAGCATGTATTTGATTTTTTTCTCAGGAAAAGATTCATCCTCTCCTATCTTGCTCTTTTTAAGGAGTTGGGTAGGGCTGCATGCTTGTGCATAGACCTGCATTGCTTTGCCTTGGCACAGCTTAGGTGTCCAGGTTTTACCCTGTGATCTGCTACCCAGAAGGTGTCCACATCAGGTCTGCTTTATGTTTTGCTCAAATCTTGAGACTCCTTCACCTGTTATCCCTCAGGAAAACTCCTTAGAATAAACCTAAGTGAGCAACAGGCATGAGAGTTGTAACCTCCTTTCAGAAAATAATTCTTCCTCTTGCCTGCCTTTTAGATTTTGAGTAAAGATCTTTAAACTCTCCTGTACTATGCTCTCCTTAAATAGCATCTGCAAGAAAAGTCAAACCAGTTTGGGCTTTTAAGACCTGGATTATATCTGATCCTTTGCTCATGGATCACAATCATTGTGTGAAAGATGAGTTGTATTTCTGTAGGCATCTTCCACGTTTCCCTACTTTCTTTTCATTTCTCTTTTCATTTAAAAAGACTTCAAGAGTAGTTATTGATCCTCAGAATTGTTTGAGCAAGTGAGCAGAAGCTGCTCCTTCATATGATGGGATGTTGAGCTCTAAATCTGGTGACAAGTGTGCTCACTACATCCAAGTGCAATGAAGTTCAAAGTGAGCAGAGTTTCTTCCACATGCTGTAAACTTGGCACAAGTTTTTCAGCAGTTCAGGTTTAAATTGGACACCCAGTTCCAGTATGAAGAAATTCTATATTTACTGTAGAAATTTGTCTTAATAGTTACAAAGTATGAATTTCTTTCCTTTTTTTTCCACTCAAGTGATTTTTCTTTTAGATATTAAGGGAGTTATTCTGACTCCTGAATGGTTCTGAATGTTGAAATTATTGATATATCTTAAAGCTAATCTTAAAAACTTGTGAGAGTACAATATAAGCAAAACAATAACACAATAACTTACTGTTATGATGAGAAATACACTATTCCAAATCACTTTTACCTCCATGTCTTTACATGTAATCAATCTCAAATATTTTGCACGTACAGCACCTGCTGCCTTGGCCTGCCTGTATAGTTTAAAAAAACCCTATTGATTTATTTATTTTTTTAAACCCTGGATGCAAAGATTGAGTAAACACAGCTCAGTAGAAAGTTCTAGTTGTTTGTTGGTTTTGTTGCTTAAGAACCCTTTTCCTTGTATGAAAATATCAAAGCTTTGCATTGTGCGCTGATTCCTTTTAACACCAAGACAAGCAAAGTTTTGTCAGAAGATCCCCAAGTCATTGTTCTACATTGTTAGTTCTGACTTTGAAGTTCTCATTTCTTGTTTACATCCTTCTCCTCCTTCCTCCCTCCCCCATATATTCATAGATTTGAAAACAAATCTGGCTCTGTTGTCAACTATTCCTTCCCCCAAATCTCTGATGGATGTTAAACCTTCAAGATGCCACCTCTGGCCTGGGAGTGATCCCCCTGTAATGAAGAGAAGTGAAGAGTACTCTGGAGTTCAAAGCTCTGGCTGATGAGTTTTGTTGGGCTACTTATTGATTTACTTTTTTTAAATCAGGGATTTAAACGTTTTGACAAATTTTTGTAAGTGGTGACAAGGTGAACGCTTGGCTCGTGTCATGAAAAACTCAGATCCTGCCTTTTTCTTGCCCAAGATTTATGACACTTGCAGATTAGGCTCCCCTGGTTTGTTTGACAGTTATTATTTATTATTTTCATGGCACCTAACAAGTGCTGTGAAAAGACAGGACAGTGAAATGATGAAACTCTTTTTCAGGTAACTACTTGCTCGTTTTGGTTTTTTTTTTTTAAATTAGGAAAAAAAATGTGACTAGGCACATAAAAGCAGTTGTGTTGATACCAACCTCCATGGCTTTAAATAACAGGACCAGAACAGATGTTTGACATCAGTAATGTTTACATGGCCTTAGGGTTTAATTGCCTCAGACTCTTTTTAAGGAGAGTAAACAATGACAGAAATCCAAAGGAATGATGTTCAGGCAACAGCAAGGGCTGCATTTCATACATAGCTGCCAACTTCTCAGCTCTAGCTAAATATCTCCACTTCTTTTTGTGTCTGAGTGCTAAGATGCCATAAATTTCATGTTCTCTGCTGCCTCTTGGCTGGTAATAAAAGCTATTAAAATAGATGAGCATGAATGCAGTTAATTGCTTGTAACATGGTGAATGACTCTTAGTGGTTTTTATATGTTTTCTCTATGACTTCCAAAGGTCTTCAATACTCTTGTAGGTGATTTTCTCTCTCAAAATGTGTTTAAGAAATAAAGTGAAACACTGAAGTGCAAAGGGTGTTCATAAAGAAGTTGAACATAAAGTTTCCCAGTGCTGTTGCACAGGAAATGGAGAGAATTCAGCAAATGAGGTTTGACATTTGGAACTACAGATACTGAGTTGGTTTGGTCTGGTTTTAATTAGAAAGATATTCTTTTATCAAACCCAGAATTTAATAATGTGTTTAAACTTTGAAATGGGTGGGGAGAAGGTTCCCTCCCAGTTGTGATGAGCTTCTTTGCTTCAAGCCCTGCCTTAATGAGATCATTTTGAAAAATGGATTTATATGACTCAATTGTTTTAGCAACTTCTGCAGGGAGATCTTGGGAGATCTTGGATTTTTATAGCTCACATGTTCAAGTCATGATGTAGTCATGTTTTCAAGTCCCAATAAACAAACATCACACAAAATAATAATATAAAAGAAACTAATTTGCAGAGTGTTTATTGTTTGTATGTTAGATAAAGCTGCATGCTTAAATTCCAACTTCTGATAAGTCAAAGGCATAAAACTAAAGGCAGAATGAATAATTCTTGGTTCCTTCAGAGTTTGTCAGCTGAGATTATTAGAAGTTAGGTTCTTAGTTGATCTAAACAAAAATCTGAGAGCTGAAAGTTGCTGGATGGTGAGGGGACTCCAGCTGCTGGCTGGGTGCATCTCAGCACCAGGGGCTCTTGGAACATCCAAAAGGCAAATAGAAATTTTTTTTCTGTTGACAACAGACCACTTCAAGCTGTGTCCTGGTGAGATGTTGGTACTTACACTCCAGTATTTTTGCTCTGCTCTTTCTAAAGTGAAAGGGGAGTCATAGAATCGACTGGGTTGGAAGGGACCTCAGAGATCATCAAGTCCAACCCTTGATCCACTCCCCCCGTGGTTCCCAGCCCATGGCACTCAGTGCCACATCCAGGCTCTTTGGAAAGATCTCCAGACACGGAGAATCCACTACTTCCCTGGGCAGCCCATTCCAATGCCTGATCACCCTCTCCAGAAAGAAATTCTTTCTCATCTCCAACCTAAACCTCCCCTGGCACAACTTGAGACCCTGCCCTCTTGTCTTGCTGAGAGTTGCCTGGGAAAAGAGCCCAACCCCCCCTGGCTCCAACCTCCTTTCAGGGAGTTGGAGAGAGTGATGAGGTCTCCCCTGAGCCTCCTCTTCTCCAGCCTCAACACCCCCAGCTCCCTCAGCCTCTCCTCAAAGGAACTGTGCTCGAGTCCCTTCACCAGCCCAGTTGTCTCCTTTGGACCTGCTCCAGGACCTCAATCTCCTTCCTGAGCTGAGGGGCCCAGAACTGGACACAGGACTCAAGCTGTGGCCTCCCCAGAGCTGAGCACAGGGGCAGAATCCCTTCCCTGGACCTGCTGGCCACGCTGTTCCTGAGCCAGCCCAGGATGCCATTGGCCTTCTTGGCCACCTGGGCACACTGCTGGCTCCTGTTCAGCTTCCTGGCAATCCAGACTCCCAGGTCCCTTTCTGCCACTCTGTGCCCAGCCTGGAGCTCCCCATGGGGTTGTTGTGGCCAAAGTGCAGGGCCCGGCACTTGGCCGTGTTGAACCTCATCCCGTTGGAGTCCTTGGGATCCATCACTCTGGGGAAGCTTTTCTGTCTCCTTTGCTTTCTGAAGAGCAGAAATGATGAAATGCAGAAGTGAAATAGTTTGACTCTGCCCTTGAGGTGTCACTTCTGGTTTTTAGAAAACTCTGAGAAGCATAAAATACCTGTCAGATTTGCAGAGTCCTGGAGGCATCTTCAGTGGCGGGGTGAAATTATGCAAAAGATTTAAAAATCCTGTGAAGGTGAAAACAAAAACTGAGCAAAAAGTGGGAAATGTCTTCTTGTGTCAGAGGGGTTCAAGTCCTTTGCTTTGAACAAACACAGCAGCAGCAGGAAATGTATTTTAAGAATCAAATTTGGCAAGAATATCCTTAATCCCTTTATACGTAACCTTTAAAGGAAATGTGTTTGTAATGTGAAATCTATGAATAAGGGAAGACAAACAAAAATAAACATGCATCTGGGCTAAAGGACATTCTTTGTATAAACGTAACACCTGCCTAAAGAATAAAAACAAGTTTACCATGTTTGGTGCATTAGCAGAAAAATTAGAAGTTTTATTAGCATGTGTTTATTTAACTGAAGGAAGATTGTTTTTTCTGGACAGTAGCAGTTTGGGGTTTTTTCCAACAAAACATATTACAAAAACATTTCCTAAAAAAATATTTAGGTTGAGATCTTTTGTAATAGTTTACTAAAAGAAATATGAAAACATCGAGAGATTGGATATAGATTATTTTTTTTTTCCATAGGAGTTATTTGTTAGTCACTTCCCATTGCCTTCTTAAAATATAAGTGAATAATATAAAAGCCTGAAAGGTCATTAGTGTAATTTTTAAAAATGAAGTTGTATGTCTGTTCTATTTTGCTTTTAAAGCTGGAGATGAAAATGAAAATATCAGAAGGTAGATTTCATGAAGAAAAACTTACATTACAGAAGAAGCATGATGTTGAAGTTCAAAAGGTAAGAGGTATTTTTATTTTTTTCAAAGACTGTATATAAAACTAAATAATAGAGTGATTATAATAAATAATTTGGAATTGTACTTTTTCACAATTGTAATTCATCTTCCTTTAAAGTAAGTTTGTAGGTAACAGTTTGCAGAAGTTGAAAGGAATGCAGAATACTCTGAGATAACATAAACCTAGGAAGGGAAAATGCTGGCAAAAAGCAGATGAAAATAGAAGCTGGTTGTTTGGATAAGAAAATCTATTTTACCAGGGTTCATATGCTGATGAAATCACCAACTCATTATTTTTGCTTTAGAGAGAAAGCACTCGTATTACAGAAAAATGTGGAAAAAAAACCAAAACAACTTAAATTTTGATGGACAAAGTGCAAAAAAAATAAGAGTAGGAAAATCCACAGGTCTATCACCTATGTTCCCACCAATGTAGCAGTGGGGCTTGTTCCCATGTCTCTCTTTTGACACTATCTTAAAGCCTAGCTGGTCAATAAACAGCTCATTATTCATGTTATTGCCTTTTCATTCTGCCCAGCAAGCCAATGACATCAGATATCCTTGCTTTAAGTTGGATTTGGCTTTACTTCCTTACATAGCAACACTTTGGAGCAGATTACAAAAAAAAAAAGACTATCAAAGAATACTTTTAAGGCCATGTTTGAAACATCTGGGGTCAAATCCTGCCTTCTGAAGCCCCAGGAGCCTGGAGGGAGTCGGGGTGGTGCTGACTGCTCCTGCTGGAGGTTCAGCCTTACTGAGCACCTCGGGTTTGGTTCTGGGGGACTGAGTCACAGCCTTGGAGGAAATCAGTTGCCACAACACCACGACACATCAAAGCCTCCTGGAAGGATGTGAATATTTGGTCAGGTGCATATTTGGCTCATCTGTTCTCAAATCCGACGCCGACGGCCTCAAGGAAGCAGCTTTGTGAGAATAAGAAATAGTTGGAATGCTTTCTCATCCCTTTGGAGTTTGTCATCCTTTTCTAACTGGTGTTAGAATGCTGTCTTCTTCTTCAAAAAAAAACTTCAAAGTTGTTTCATGATGTTGGATTTTTGGGAAAAGGTGAAATCGTGTCGTAGTCATCTTTAAAGACACAAAGCATTTGATGCAGATGGAGTAGGATTGTTTTAAGATGAAAGCTCCTGTTTGATGAGAGATTTGGGGCACTGTTATAAAATTTCTGTGGCTTGAATGTTTCTCAAACATGGAGTTTAAATGCAAATATTCCAGCATTTCCCCCCCAAATCAGCACGTAGAGAAATGGGAATGTAGTGACACCTCAGGTACTTGCTCTATCCCAACACGTTGTTTATGAGAATACCTGAAAGAATTGCAATTATTGAAGCACAAAAGACTGTAATGAAGTTCAGCAATTATTTCTTAAACCTTCTGAGAATTTTAGATATTTTTAAATAGTATTTTGGAACATAAGTATGAAAAAGGAAGCAATTTTTATTTGCAGTAGAAATACCTGGAAACTTCCAAACTCCACAGAAGCAAATTGGATTTGCTCAGTGTTTAAAAGCAAGCAAAAAACCTGCCCCTAAACCACAAAATTCTTTTTTAATCTACTTCATACATTTATCTAAATCAATTCTTTGTTTGCTTATGACTTGGCAATCTTAGCTGTGAAAATTACTTGGATTTAATCACTTAGGATGGCACAACCCAAGCACTTCATGCAGGCAGCTTCTTTGACAAACTTTATTAAAGTCTTGTGAATTATCCCTACAGATTTTAGATAGAAAAAATGATGAAATAGAGGTACTGAAGTCTGTCTACAAAACCAAACAAAATGAATCCGAGGAGACAATAAGAAAACTGCAGAAAAAAGGTGATTTTCATATTGTTTTTCTTTACCTGTGTGGTTGTGTTGTTCTTCATCCTTCCTGTGGCTGAGCTTTCCGTGTTCCTTTAGGTGCAGATGTCCTTTTCTTTTGCAGGTCTTGACCTGTGTTTTTCCATCAGATTTTTAGAGGCTTTTTTGCTTGTCCTTGCTATCCAGTTTCCAAACCAACTTTTCCATGGGATCTTGTTAGATTTAATATTTCCTTGTTTTGAGCATCACCAAAAAATACTAAAGTATCTTTGATGCTACCGAGGTATTTTGACCACTTATTTCATACTTTATGGAATCTCTCCCCCAAGGTTAATTTAGTTATACATTCAGTACATTTCTATCAAACCACAGGGTCTTGTTTGTTTAGGACTATTGTGGCAAGAGGTTTCAAACATGAGGAGTCTTAAGTATTGGCATAAGTACAAAACTTGGCCCAAGTGGCTTGTCAGCAGTTTTTGAATGTTAGTTTATTTTAGAATTCCTTGGGCTCTATTTACACTATTAACTAAACCACAATATGAAATAATACACAAGTTTGGTAAGCTTTGTATAAAAAAATTAAAAAATAAAAAGTTATCATACTATATATAAAAAAAAAAACTTTGAAAATCATCAGTCATCTTTGAACATTGAATATTTACCTGCTTAGTTCTCCACAAAATTTGTCAGACTGTGAATTCTTTCAATTTAAGTTTGGGAACTTCATTTTCTTATATATCTTGGGCATTCAGCCTTTCAAAGAACCTTTTCTCCTAAGGATGCAAATGGAATCAGGTTAAAAAAAAATACATTGCCTGTTTTCTTTAGGTAACAGAATTTTGTTGCTGTATTTTTACTGCTTCACTCACTAGGAAATATTTTGCAAATAAAATAGAGAAGAAAAGACCTTGTAATACTTTAGTGAGATGCATTAAGTATATTTAAGAGCCAAAAAAACCCATCAGAAAGCTTGGGCAATTGGAAAACTGATTGCATCTGTTGTGAAGACTGAAAAAATGGCAAAGGTGTCTCTGGAATGGTTTCTGACTCTCCCATTTCTGACAGTTCAGACTGTTGTTCGGGAGCTGCAAATTGTCAGAGAAGCAAAAGAGAAGCAGATTGAGGAGCTGAAGAAGATGTGTGAGCAAAGCAATGATTCCTTGAACAACGAGTGGGAGAAAAGGGTAATCACTAACACCTTCCTGTCTATCTAGGATCATAGTTTTGTCATTTAATAAACTCAAGGAATATGTTATTTTAGTGAGGCTCTCATGCAGTGATTTTATTTTTTCCTGGAGTTCTTCAAGACTCTTTCTGCTGATGCTTTTACACCCCCCATCCAGCCAGCCCTGCACCCTCACCCATCCCTCTGTCCTGGGGTTCACCTGGCCCTCTTGGCAAGTTTTGGGATGTCTTAGGGAAGTGTTGATTTCTGCTTGACCTGTCATGGAATTTTAATCCTGGTCAACCTGCTGCTACCTGCTGCCACGGTGTTTCCTTTGAACTTGGATGTTTGCATTGGGTCATGGATTCTTCAGTGTGTTGTTATTTCTTGGTAGACTGAAGACAGCAGCAAAGGAGAGAGACAAACAGGTTTAGTGCAAGATTATTGTCAGTATTTGTCCCCTGACCCCTCAGGAGAGAGAGGGTCACATGAAGGGCAAACCCCCCTCCCTTCCTAGGTGGAACATGCCCTTTAATTTAATTTTTTTGCACCTGGAAGTGATGCTGCTTTTAATTCTTGTAAGAGAGAAATCTGAAATACATATATATATTTTTTATATATATTTGTGTAATATTTTTTGTGGTGCAGCTTCACAATACTGTGGCTGAGATGGAGAAGAAGAATTTTACTCTTCAGAAGAAGCACACAGAAAATATGCAGGAGCTGCTGGAGGACACCAATGCTCGCCTGAGCAAAATGGAGGAAGATTATTTGGAACAGCTAAATTCCACTGTAAGTTTTTGGAAAACAGATCAGGACAGCTCCAGACTGGGCACAGAGTGGTTGGAGAGCAGCCAGGCAGAAAGGGACCTGGGAGTCTGGATTGACAGGAAGCTGAACATGAGCCAGCAGTGTGCCCAGGTGGCCAAGAAGGCCAATGGCATCCTGGGCTGGCTCAGGAACAGCGTGGCCAGCAGGTCCAGGGAAGGGATTCTGCCCCTGTACTCAGCCCTGGTGAGGCCACACCTCGAGTACTGTGTCCAGTTCTGGGCCCCTCAGTTTAAGAAGGATGTAGAGGTCCTGGAACAGGTCCAAAGGAGGGCAACCAGGCTGGTGAAGGGACTCGAGCACAGGCCCTATGAGGAGAGGCTGAGAGAGCTGGGGCTGTTCAGCCTGGAGAAGAGGAGGCTCAGGGGAGACCTCATTGCTGTCTACAACTACCTGAAAGGAGGCTGTAGCGAGGTGGGAACTGGACTCTTTTCACAGACGACCTTCAACAAGACAAGAGGACACAGTCTTAAGTTGTGCCAGGGGAGGTTTAGGTTAGATATTAGAAAGAATTTCTTCACGGAGAGGGTGATCAGGCATTGGAATGGGCTGCCCACTGAAGTAGTGGATTCTCCGTGTCTGGAGATATTTAAAAAGAGACTGGATGTGGCACTCAGTGCCATGGTCTAGCAACCGCAACGGTGGTAAAAGGGTTGGACTCGATGATCTGTGAGGTCCCTTCCAACCCAGCCAATTCTATGATTCTATGACAGGAAGTGGCTTGCAGGATGCAAATTTCTTACGTTTGGGTAAAAGTCTCCATATATACTGCTGAGAGAAGAAGTACTTTCAAGAGAGCAATGCAGTTGTTCTGTCCTGGGCAGTCAGTCCAGCCAAGGATTTTTCCCCCTGGATTAAATTCCTCAAAGTCCAGCCCTCCAGTGAGCATTACCCAGATAGATTTATGTTAAAGGACCATTTCTAGCCTTCCTCACTGTTTTTGATGAAGTTGGCAGAACTTTTGTCACTTTAGGTTTGTAAATTATCAAAAAGGATTTATACAAAGCATTTATTTTCATAGCTAAATGTGACTTCTTGCTTACCAACCTCTATCATAAAATGTTACTGTTAAAGATTGACTAAAAAGAATTAAAAAAATAATTATTGTATTATTTTAATCCATTGCATTTCCTTCCTAGAATGATTAGAAACACATAAGCAGGTGTAATTTGGATTTTGTGCATGCTGTAGAAATGATGTAAAAAGCAAAAATTTAACAAGTATCCTGAAGAAATCATCCTGTACTTTTTATCACTAGGAAGAAAATTGAATGAGTGAAAAGCCAAAGAAAATTTATGCCTTTATTAATGACTGTTGAATTTAAAAATTAGCATTCAGATCATGTCATAGGCAACAGTAAATACAGAGAAAAATGGACACAGTCTGTCAGCAAGATTGAATTTAAGAACCATCAAAACCAGACAGATCTTGCTGAGCAGCTTCTGATTTAATAATTAAACACGGCAGAGTTCAAGGCAGGGCTTAAGATGAAAGAGAAGACTGTCACTGGAAATTAGGTTTCTTTTTTTCTCTCTCTCTCTCTCTCTCTCTCTCTCTTTCTTTCTTTTCTTTCTTTTCTTAGTTTCTTTCTTTTCTTTCTTTCTTTCTTTTCTTTCTTTCTTTCTTTCTTTTCTTTCTTTTTCTTTCTTTTCTTCTTTTCTTTCTTTTCTTTCTTTCTTTTCTTTCTTTTCTTTCTTTTCTTTTTTCTTCTTTCCTTCTTTCTTTCTTTTCTTTCTTTCTTTTTTCTTTCTTTTCTTTCTTTCCTTTCTTTCCTTTCTTTCCTTTCTTTCCTTTCTTCCTTTCTTTCCTTTCTTTCCTTTCTTTTCTTTCTTTTCTTTCTTTTCTTTCTTTTCTTTCTTTTCTTTCTTTTCTTTCTTTTCTTTCTTTTCTTTCTCTTCCTTCTTTTCTTTCTTTTCTTTCTTTCTTTCCTTTCTTTCCTTTCTTTCCTTTCTTTTCTTTCTTTTCTTAATTTTCTTTCTTTTCTTTCTTTTCTTTCTTTTCTTTCTTTTCTTTCTTTTCTTTCTTTTCTTTCTTTCCCCTGATTTTTGTGGGGTTTTTTTGTTGGTATTTCAGAGTTCCATGTTGTCCAGAATGCCTTTGCTTCTAGGAAGTGAAATGGGCTGAGCAGTGAACTCATGTCGTGCAACTGATGGGTTGGGTTTTTTGTACCTGAATTCACTTCTGAGAGGTGGGGGGAGGAATTCTGATACTTGGCAGTATGGAAACTTTGGGTGTCTCTTGTTGATCTTTTTAAAAAAAAAAACCCAAAGCCTAAAACCCCAACCCCCTGTGCTGGGCTGCTGGCTTAGGACTGATGGAAAAGTTTTGCTGTGCTGTGGTCATGAAATATTTGAAGCCACTTGCCAAAGTTGAGGTGACCATTCTGGGGGTGTCAGGTCCTTGCATTACTCCAGGTTACTTGCATTACTATTAAATTACTCATTTAATAATTCTGTGACAGGTAGGGCACTGACTGGAGATGGCAGATATTTGAGGTTTTTATTTTACTTTAACAGAGGGTGAAAATACTGTTCCTCTGCCCTCATTTTTGGACCTTTATTTATATATATTTATATATATTTTTGGACCTTAATATAAAAATAACTATGATACATCCTGAAAGGACAGCTGTGCCTTAGTTTTTGGCTCCAGCCTCTGAGGAATTCTTTTATTTCTGTGCATATTAGCATCATTTAGGGAAGAACAGGAAGGAGTACAACAGTCTTATGCTACCTGCCTGCTTTTATTCTGCTATATTTTAAAATTCTTTCTATTTGGAGAAGTTCTGGGAAAGAGATACAGCTTTTGATAGATGTTGGTAATGGAAAGGAATGAATTAAATTCCTGTAATTAAATAAATACTCCAGAGAAGTGGGTTAGGGGAAGGTGTAACTGCAGAGACTTCAGCAATGAGCTCTCAGTCCTGATAGGAATTGTGTCTGAGCAAACTTTTCTTCTCTGGGTGCCTCCTTGTCCCAGAAATAAAATGGAGATGATACCCTTACCGTACAAGGTGGTTGGATAATAATTTAGTTAACACTTGTTTATTGGTTTGGAACACAACTAGAGAACATTTGTATTATAATATTCCTCTTATATCCAACAAATCCAAAGCAGCTACTGCTGTATCAGTTTACATCCTTGGATGTTATTTAGCTAAAATGGGCAGATAAAAGGCAGTTGCTTAAGATCTGTAGTTCTTTAGCAAGCTAGGTGCTTGCTCCTTGTTTTAATTTAGAAATTTTATATATATATATATATAAATACTTGTATCTGTAAGTATATGATAGTCATAAAAGTACTCAGAAGACTATTTTAGCAAGAAAAAGCTGATTGCACTGGATACTTACATGGTTGAATATATATCCTAGCTGACTTTTATAGCTGTTGATTGACACAATGATCACTAAAATCTCTATGTGTATAAATGTTTCCTCAAATACTCTTTCCCATGTGCAGGTTGTGCATACTGCTAGTGGGAACACACTTTTTGAGTAATGGAAGGTCTAAAAATTCTTTGTGTGTGTTATCAGTTACAGATCTCCCCAGAAATATTTCATCTCTCTCCTTTTAAAAGATCTTAAAAGTTTAGAAATCAGTTGCACATGTGTTTGGCTTGGGGGAGAAGACATGTTGCTTTGGGGAGGGGAATAGACATCCATATTTTGAAGATTTATTTATTTTTTCTATACACAAGATAGGATTTAGTGTTATGATTGATGATAGCTTTGCTGTTCTAACTCTTGTGTTTCTGGACCACCAAAGAACCTTGTTGCTTTAGGCTACTGAAGAACAACAGGGGTTTACCCTCCTGTATTCTGCTGTTTTCTCAACACTGACCTCTTTTTTTAGAACCAGACAGTGAGAAAACTGGAGGCTCGTGTCCAGCAGTTGACTGTGGAGGTGGAAAACAGTAATTTACAGCGACAAAAATTATCTCAAGAGAGGAGTGATGCAGAACAACGTTACCAGACTCTGTACTCAGAACTCCAAGCAGTGAAAGCAAGGTAAGGAGAGAGTGCTTGCTGGTTTTAACATTGAAAAATACGGAATTTCTGCAAAGAAACATGATTATTTTTATTTGAAAAATTTAGGGAATGATCATTGGCATAAGAAAATTGTCACAAAGATTTATTAATTCACGTCACAAAGATTTAATAATTCCCATCACAATTTATTCATTCTTGTCAAACTCATTTTGGAAAGGACCCAACCAGCCATCCTAAAGAGTATTTAATCTTTCCATTACTTATAAGCATTTATTCTGTTACAATGAGGCAGACTTGCATATTCTGTAGGCTTGATAGTCAGCAGGTAAGGTGCCAAAATCTGAAAACAATTTCCATATTCTCTTTGCTTACTGCTTGTAGGTACAGCTCACTTCAGAAAGACAAGGACCATATTATACAGCAGTATGAGGAGAACATGCAGCAGCTACAAAGTAAATGTGACACTGATATAAATTTTATAAAGCAGGAACATGCTCTCTCTGCAGCTAAGGTATGCTCCCAGCTATAGTAGGCATTGAAATGTTATTGATTTTTAAGTGGTCTCCAACATAAATGTAATGGCTGTGAATAAATCCAAGGAATGGTTCAGTTCTCAAGGTTATTCATGTTCATAAGTTTTAAAAAATTGTGATTTAATTTTTTCACTCCCAGCAGCCCACAGCTTGGACAGGAGCACCCTGTGCTGGGTCAGGAACTGGCTGGAGGGCCGGGCCCAGAGAGTGGTGCTGAACGGGGCTGCATCAAAATGGCGGCCGGTCACTAGTGGTGTCCCCCAGGGATCAGTGTTGGGCCCAGTTCTGTTCAGTATCTTCATTGATGATTTAGATGAGGGGATTGAGTCCATCATCAGCAAATTCGCAGATGACACTAAGCTGGGGGGGAGTGTGGATCAGCTGGAAGGCAGGAGGGCTCTGCAGAGGGACCTGGACAGACTGGAGAGTTGGGCTGATCCCAACGGGATGAGGTTCAACATTCCAAGTGCCGGGTCCTGCACTTTGGCCACAACAACCCCATGGGGAGCTCCAGGCTGGGCACAGAGTGGCAGAAAGGGACCTGGGAGTTTGGATTGCCAGGAAGCTGAACATGAGCCAGCAGTGTGCCCAGGTGGCCAAGAAGGCCAATGGCATCCTGGGCTGTGTCAGGAATAGCGTGGCCAGCAGGTCCAGGGAAGGGATTCTGCCCCTGTGCTCAGCTCTGGTGAGGCCACAGCTTGAGTCCTGTGTCCAGTTCTGGGCCCCCCAGCTCAGGAAGGAGATTGAGGTGCTGGAGCAGGTCCAAAGGAGGCAACTGGGCTGGTGAAGGGACTCGAGCACAGATCCTATGAGGAAGGGCTGAGGGAGCTGGGGGTGTTGAGGCTGGAGAAGAGGAGGCTCAGGGGAGACCTCATCACTCTCTCCAACTCCCTGAAAGGAGGTTGGAGCCAGGGGGGGGGTTGGGCTCTTTTCCCAGGCAACTCTCAGCAAGACAAGAGGGCAGGGTCTCAAGTTGTGCCAGGGGAGGTTTAGGTTGGAGATGAGAAAGAATTTCTTTCTGGAGAGGGTGATCAGGCATTGGAATGGGCTGCCCAGGGAAGTAGTGGATTCTCCGTGTCTAGAGATATTTCCAAAGAGCCTGGATGTGGCACTCAGTGCCATGGGCTGGGAACTGCAGCGGGAGTGGATCAAGGGTTGGAGTTGATCTCTGAGGTCCCTTCCAACCCAGCCAATTCTATGATTCTATGAAGTTGACTGGTAGTGCTGGTGCAAATCTGTGCATACTGGTGGTATTTCCAGAGCTGATTCAGATAAGGTACAATTAGTATGCAGATTTTCTCTATACATCTGTAAAAATACCAGAGAACCTCACCACTCATAAAAACGTAGTTTTCATAAAGCCTTTTCAATGAGGGATCATATTTTTTTCAGAAACAAACTTCTTGCAGGCCTCTTTACTATGAAACAGTGTGGGAAACATTTGTGTGCTTAAGAAGTTTATAAATTCTGCACACATACATTCCACCCAAAATATAATAATTCTGGTTTATCTCTGTAAAAACATCAGGTGATACCTCCTAATATACAGATATACAGTATATATATATGGAGAGAGAGATGGATATATAGATTTGCATAGATATACAGTATATATTTAATATATTCAAGTTAAAGAATTGTAGAAAAACCTCATGTTTGAAATGCTGTCAAGCAATAGGACAAATGGGGTCCTTTGGCAATTATTTCCTGGAATTACTTTGATACTTTTTCTGTTTTATTTACAGGATATTTTTTTTTCACTTGTTGTTGCCAAGGATTTTTATTATTAGTCATTTTTTGTGGTTTTCCTTAAATTTCCAAGTTCACCAGATGAACAGAAGTGATGTATCTGGAGTTGTAAACTCATGCAGTTTTTCCCCAAGTTGATAATTTTTCTGACTTGTAGGCACCTCGGAGAAATAAATTTAAAAATGCAAAAGATGTTCTGTAGAACTAATGAGAAATGCAACCAAAAAAATTCCTTTTTCTGTTAAATCCCTGCAGGCATCTGACACGATTGAAGAATTACAGCAGAATGTGTCTCTATTAAAACAACAGTTACAAGATTTAGAAGATCAAAGACAACAACAGCTGAGGGTGAGCCCTGAATTTCTTACTCAGAAATGACCAGCCCCTTTTTTACTTTTTCCAGGGATTTGGATATTTAGTTATCTCTACTGAAATGCACTTCTGTAGAATATTTATCTTTGTATTTTATTCATAGAAATATGTAAAGTGTCACCTTGATTTAATTTTTTAATTTAATTTTTTAACTTTCTGACTGTTGTAATATTCACATGTTAAAAACAGTATTCAGCAGTGCACTATAGAGAACCAGGTCAAAAAATTAGGAGTATTTTTTTTTTCCTTGAACTGTAAATGTTTTTTCAGTAAGCTTCAAAATTGTTTTTATTTTTGTTGCTATGGAACAGGTTGGGTCAATGTTCTGGCTTCCTAGAGGCAATTAAATTAATCCTTCTATCTCAGGGTAATGAGTTCCACATCTGTATCATGGATCAATCTTGTCTGAGTTTTGCCTTCTACTTTTTCTCCTATGCCTTTATTTCACAGTTGCCAAAGTACAAAATGGGATTTTAATAGCTCTAGAAAGCAAGTTGCTGTTTCTCTTCAGAAAACATAAATCAGAACTTCTGAGAAAGTTTTGTCCTGTGTGGATATTTTGGTTGAGGTTTTTTTTGTATGTCAAAGAACTTTTCTCATGATGGTATGAAGTGGATTTTAAATTTTTAATGTAATTGCAAGTGAGTGTATTTAATGATTGCTTTTAAATAATGGAAAAGGGTCATTTATTTATGTAGAATATAAACCTCTTCCTTTGCAGGATCAAGACTACAAACTTCAGCAGGACAAACTTCACTTTGAGCGGATCTATGAAAAACAGGTAATCCTTCCCCACAATGCACCCTCCTGTGCACATTTCCATACAGAAACTAAATATTTCAATGCTGAAATCCCCAAAATAGTAAATTTTGGAATCCCATGAATTCCATGGGGGTTGGAAAATTAATTGGACAAATTCAAGGAAGATTTTAATTATGGATATTTAAGGACAGAGAGACCACTTCTGATTTGTACCTCTTGCCAAATGAAGGCTGGGAGAACATTACCCAAAAAGTGCCAGTTTATTTCTGCTTCTTTTGCTGGCATCTGCTGTTAGAGAAAGTATAAGGAGCTTAATTGAATTTATCCTGACCTGTTGTCAGTGTTCATATCTTGTTTCATACTTTTGCCCAACGTGTCTTTATTTCATCCCTGTGATTTGAACGTGCTCTGTATATATTGTCAACATGAATAGTTTTTACATCAGAAACTTAAAAACATGTATTTCTCATCAAAACTTCATCTTAAAGCACTTTGCAAATAGTGTTGACTTTAAACATCAGTAGGTTTCCAATTAAACTTCAATTTCAGTGCTTAGATGTTCAACTCATTCAGTGTGTAAGCAAGAGGGGGTGTTGGGTGCCCATTTCATTGCAGGATGTCTTTACTCATCATCTCATTTCCAAATGTGGCAAATTTATAATGTAAAATAACTGTGATCATAGCTACTTGGCACATGGCACTCATAGCACTTCCAGTGTGAATTGCAGTCATTTTTGAGTCAGTGCCTTCTGCTGACTTGAATTCAAAGACTTTTTCATTCCAAGAGAAGTTTTGATCTAATCCTTAGATTAGATTTTTAAACAAATTGCTGTCTTTTTAAACAAAAATTTGTCTTTTTAAACAAATTACTGTTTTTATCAACTTGGGCCTGAAGAAAAGCCTAGGATTTGAATAGTACTTTGGGTCCAAAGGAAAATATATTAGTAGGATTGGGATCTCTTCTGCTGAAACATAGTGGACCTTGGGTTTTTTGCAGTACATCCCTTCCTCTGCAGATAAGTACAAATTAAACGTGACCATCAAATAGCTCACAGCCACCCAGCTCACAAAGTTACAGTTCAGGATCCTGGATAATAAGGTGGGTGCATCCCTATTACCTCTCTGCAGTGGGGTTTCCAAACACAATCTGAGAAAGGAAGAGAAAACAAGCTATGGTAACAATCTCTGGATGTAAATCCATAAAGATTGGCCCATAAAATAGTAAATCAAGCTTGCCTTCAGGTAAAGGAATCCTGAGGTCTCTGCTGCAATCTGGTTAATTAAGAACTTATCCATTATCTAATCATCTTTATTGGTCTACAGTGGCTGCTGCCTGCTAGGATAGTTAAACATCAAACAAATAAATGGGACCAACCCTAAATGTCCCTGGTTGATGAAATGTTCTTATCTGCTGGATCAGGAACCAGGGAGCCTAAATGGTTTTACAAGCAAAGGAAACACCTGCTTTTTATAAATAATCTACTGCTTGTTTTCCAAACATCCAGCTAAGTGTAAGAGCAGTGACAGATTATTCCTGAGAGCCAGGCTCAAGCCAGCTGTTTATTATCTAGAATTTTACCAGGTTTGGCAATATTTTATGCTGGGATCAACAGGCTGTCTGGTTTGAAACCAGCAACATATTCAGGGCTTCTGTGGAGTAAACACCTTCATGGAACTGTTTATGGTAGAAAGTCTCAGAATTTGTTTTTCCATGGGACTCTACTCTTACACTTCTGACTTTACACTTATTTAAACACATTTTTCTTTATTGTAGTGACTTAAGAGAATATAACATTGCAAAGGACTGCAGGTTAATACAGGATTTCCTGTGCTGCCCTTGAGATAAAGAAAAAGTTGGTTAAGTAGTCCCATCACCACGGTGTCACTTGGAGAAGCCTAAAAGCAAAACAAACTCCTGTTCATAATCTGCTTTTGGCAACAAGTGTTAAAAAACCCCATGGTTTATCCTGGACCTGGGGGGCTGCCAAATTCTGAAGCTGCTTTCCTCTCTGGAAGTACCAAGAGAAAGGAATTCCTCCTGAAAATGTCTGCTTTTGGTTAGTGAAGTTAGGAAAGGGGAGTGCATTTTTATTCAGTGGCTTTGGGGATTCTTTTGCTTCATTGGGAGAGAAGGAATTTCTTCTCCTTGGGATATCTTCCTTGGCAGGTCATGGAAGTTGCCCTTTTTCTTCTGTCTTGGTTAAATTTTAACAGGAATTAAAATAGTCCTTTAAATTCTAACAGGAATTAAAGTAGTACTTTAAATCTAAATGCTAACTAAAACATACTGAGCATTTAGAGGAGAATTAAAGAATTAAATATAAAGAATTCAATCAAATTAAATAGAAATATTTCTTAGCTAAGATGCTCTGTCAAGGTGTCTGTGCTGTTTGTGGGTTGTTAGTTACTGATGGTAATAAAGGGACCCCTCCACTTTTCCTCCAAGTTTTCCTTTCCTTAGGAATGTCTGACCTCAGGAAGTTCATGTCTGAGGATGGATTATTTTGAAGTCATGTTATTCACTATCATTGTGGTTGGTGATTTTATCATTATAAAAACTGATTTAAAAAGCAGCTTTGAATGGGTCTTCACAAACTGTTAAGTAGGAACTCTGCATTATAGAGCATTGAGTGTTGTTATTTTAGGCAAGTTTCTGCAAGTTTTCCTATATTTATCTAAAGAAAACCTAGTTCCTTTTTACATAATTATTGATACTCCTTTATTGTAGAGAATAATATTCATTTTGAGAAGAAAAACAGCTCTACTGCTTCTATTACCATATATAATCTCTCTGATCCTTACTGTATTTTATTTCATTTTAGAGATGGTTGAATTAGTGCAAAAGAAATATGCAAAATAAGTGATTTTTAACATTTAAATAATCTTGTCTTCTGAGGCTTTCTTTTAGCTAAAATATGCTATTTTTTTTCCTTCAAATGGCAGATTCATGATATTCAGAGTGATCTGGAGAAAGAAAAAGAGGATGCTCAAAAGAAAATCCGCAAACTGAGAGAATCTTTGAAGTAAGTGAATATGGAATAATTCTTGAAGCATCTCCAAATTTTCAGCTAAATTTATTAAATAAACTTATACTTTTTCTTACCTAACTGCCTCCCTATGATTTGTCTGGATTATCTTGGCATTCCAAAACTGCATCTTCAGGAAATAGTTAGACATAAAAATGTAAAAAGTAAAGAAAAAGAACAAAGCCAGCCAAATTTATTGACTTCCAAGGGGTAGGAATAAACTAGAATTGTAGTTTGTGATTTCTGCTGGTCTTGCCCTGTCAAAGAAATGAAATTGTCTTCACTTTGGCATGTCTGAACAGTAGGCAAATAATCTGAACTAAAGAGTAGTTGCTTCAGAGTATTTCAGAGGAAGGGAAACCTTTAAAAGGTGCATTTATTTTTTTTAATTTATATTTTAATTGTATTTTAACTTGATTTAACATATGATATTTGTTGTTATTTTTAATATTGATAAATTACGTTTATTACACATTTAATGTGATTTTTTTTCTCTTTGATACCACAATGTGTGAATGCTGATTTTCCATATATAGCTAAGACAGAGAGAAATGGTCTCTAGCAAACAGAGAACACTTTTCCTTTACCTTAGAACAGCTTCTTTGCTGACCTGGTGCATAAAAACTCTGATCAAGATGCAACAAGTTTGTTTTCTGAGTGGAGGAGTGGTTTCCATACAGCAGATGCAGATATGACAAGTTCAGATCTTCTGCTGCTTCCTTTTTTATTATGTAAAATGTTGTTTCCATGTGTTTCTCCAGTTTCAAATCCAAGTTAGGGAAATAATTTCTAAGGAAAACAGGTTGTTCTGGAGGAAGGCTCTCAGTTAGATGTTACACTGGATCTTATCTGTGCTGATAGAGGCATTGGGAAGATTCTTTTATTCCCTGAAAGCTGCAGGGCTGAAGTCTGTATTTATAATCCCTTAGGTATTTGGGATCAATAGACACTGCTTAAAATCACTACAGACACTAATAAATACTCTTATTTTTAAATCTTTACATTCTTTACACTGACTATTATTTATAATTTTAGGGAAATGCAATGATTAACACCTAAACCTAATCTTTGAGGGTTTTAATATCTGATTCCCTGATAATGTAGCTGTAATAATTATCTTCTATACCTTTCCAATACCAGCTCAGGTTGCACTTACTTATGCTAATAAAATAAATCTGACTTTCCAGCCCTCTGGCTGCTCAGAGTTGATTCCCCATGTGGGTGCTTTCAGGGTAGAATACATAGAATTAGCCGGGTTGGAAGGGACCTCAGAGATCATCTAGTCCAACCCTTGACCCACCGGAGCAGTTGCTAGACCATGGCACTGAGTGCCACATCCAGTCTTTTTTTAAATGTCTCCAGGGACGGAGAATCTACCACCTCACCGGGCAGTCCATTCCATAGCCTGATCACCCTCTCCGTGAAGAAATTCTTTCTAATATCTAACCTAAACCTCCCCTGGCACAACTTAAGACTGTGTCCTCTTGTCTTGTTGAAGGTCGTCTGTGAAAAGAGTCCAGTTCCCACCTCGCTACAGCCTCCTTTCAGGGAGTTGTAGACAGCAATGAGGTCTCCCCTGAGCCTCCTCTTCTCCAGGCTGAACAGCCCCAGCTCCCTCAGCCTCTCCTCATAGGGCCTGTGCTCGAGTCCCTTCACCAGCCTGGTTGCCCTCCTTTGGACCTGTTCCAGGACCTCTACATCCTTCTTAAACTGAGGGGCCCAGAACTGGACACAGGACTCGAGGTGTGGCCTAACCAGTGCTGAGTACAGGGGAAGAATCACCTCCCTGGACCTGCTGGCCACGCTGTTCCTGAGCCAGCCCAGGATGCCATTGGCCTTCTTGGCCACCTGGGCACACTGCTGGCTCATGTTCAGTTTCTTGTCAATCCAGACTCCCAAATGTGGCAGAGCTCTACTCCAGGCAAATGTTTGTAAAGTGGGTAAGAGAGCTGTGGCTTTTAAACTCCTTTTTTTGTTAACATCATTGTACTGAGAAGCTCTGGAAATAGCTGAGGAGCTGCTCCTTTAATTCAGATATGCCCTGGCTATAATCAAGTTTAGGTTTAATGTTTGGGTTAGAGTAAGGATTTGAAAAATGTTGAAAATCACCCAGCAATTTTTAATATTTAATGATATATCACTCGCCTAATTTGAAGTAGGAAATATTTTAATTATAACTCTATAACAATTAATATATTGTTATTAAGTTTGGTGTGTACAATATATAACTAATGCATAACAAGAGTAATTTTTTTGTGCCTCAAATCTAAGCTTGCTTTATGGCTTTTTCCCCCCATTGCTGCAAAATATTTTAATTTTGGCAGTGGCTAACTCTATAATAATGAATCTATACTGTTAAGTTTGGTGCATACAATGTATAACTAATAATAACAAGGATAATTATTTTGTGCCTGAAATCTATGCCTGCTTTATGGCTTTTTCCCCCCATTGCTGCAAAACTTTATCCTTTTATCCATCTTTTGCTTTTAATGAGTCCACAAGATCTAACAGATTGTGAAAATATTTTGCTGTATTTGTTTAAGTATTTGCAGAATGAAATTAAGTAATTTTACAGGCAGACCCTTCAGAAAACACCCTTATCTTTCTTGAGATGGCTGAAAATAGAGTTCAGCATCTTCAGCAGGAAGGATGCCTGGTGGAATTGGAGCTCAGAACCCAGGAGGTGCATCAGGGATTTCTGACTCCTTTGATCTGGATGCACTTTGATTCTACAATGGCCACAGGATTGCAGCTGGAGTTGCTGCTTCTCCTCAGAGAGCAAGAGAAGTGGCAGGCATTTTAGTGGGGTTTTGGGTTATTATTTTTCTAGTGGTGTGATAGCAAAGAGTGCTGTGGCATTTTCAAACATAGCCACTCAGAAAGTGATTTGAGACATTGTAAAAATCCACATTTCTACAAGTTTCTTTCACTTCAAATCAATAATATAGCCAGAGCTTTAATACCAAAAAGGAGTTTACATAGTTTGTGGAAGGCTTGTGCTTTTTCTTCTGAGGTTTAGGGTAGGATTTTCTATTAAAAAGCAATCTTTTGGAAAGTAACTGCTCTGAACTTATCACTAATGGTGGTGACTTGTGGATATAAATTTTATATTTAGTTTAGCAGTGTATGTCATAGGCATGGCCTCAGAGCAAAAGGGACTCAAGGAAGTGCTCCAAGTATTCTTAAAAAGCTTCTGTGTAATTACATGGGGGGAAAGGTTGTTTCTCTAATCCCTTGAGTTTGGTTGTATAAAATATGTCCTGAGAGCGAGTTACAAATAAGCTAAGTCTCTGTGGTTTTAAACTCTTAAGTACAGGAACAGGAAATAAAGATATATAGGAAATTATAGGAAATAAACTGAGAAAAAAAAAGTAAGAAAAAAGTCTTTATCCCTTTTGTTGTTGAATAAATGAGAAGTGAAAGACAAGATCTTGCTGGCTTTATGCATGCCTGGTATCCAGACTGAAAAGTGGATGCCTATTTATTAAAAATAATTATTTTGCCTCTGCTAATGTATTAATATCCAATTAATTAATTCATTTAAGAACTGCAATACAGAAGCTTAGAGATGTGGCAATTGAGGGAGCTGGAAACAAGCATGGCTTTGTGGTTTAAAAGCGAGGCTGTGAGGTGTGTTAAAGCTTTTCCCTGGTTTTATTTCTGTTTCAGGGATTCTTCTTGAAATAACTTATCTAATCTGCACTTGGGCTCTCTTCCCAACAGTTTGCACACTTTCTAATACTTAACACAGAGGTCTAAAGACCTCTTTACCCCAATAAATAGTTGTGGTTTTACACAACTAAATATTTATGCTTCCTTCACTTGGGAGCACTTCTGGCTGTGATGGCTCTTGCTGTGCCTAGAGGTTGCATTTTTAATAAATATTGCCCCAATTACTGACTTGGGCTCAAAAATTGGCTCTAGATTACATAAAGAGATGAGAGCATTCAGAACTGGTGGTGTTTTCCTTACTGTGATGGTCAATCACAGATATTAAATGATATTTCTTCTCACCAGAAGGTGTACAAAATAATGACCTCTGATGCTGCCAGCCCTAAAGGGACAAGTTGAACTCCAGCCCTCACTCCAGGAATGTCTGGAGATTTTTTTACTGTTTCTTGTGGCTCTCAAATAGCATTGCAAACTACAGAAAAGTCCTTCTAGTCACTGCAAACATTTCAGAAATAATTATAAGAGTTAATTTCAGGGAACACCAGTGAGAGTACCTGTTGAGTAAGGACCTTGGAGGTGATAATAAGTTAAAGTCACAATGAAAATATTCAGAATTTAATGTTTGTGGGGTGGTCACAGCCATGACCCCAAAGACTCCCCATTGTTTCAGAGTCCTGTGCCAGGCATTATTTGCAGCCAGAAGTGCCCATACTTTAAGGCCTCATTTATTTGCAGATAAACAGAGAAATTTCAAGCACTGCTGCTTAAGATCAGAAGTAAAAACCTTTTATGATCCCAAGAAAGAATAGAATAGCCATGTGCATCATTAGTATTTCTATACTCCATCAGAACATGATGTGTAACTCCCAGCTTGACCTACATCAAGGAGGATCTCAGGTGTACAGGAGGAAATGTTTGCTTTATAGCATTTGGTTTGAAGTCCATTTAGATGTTACGAGTGCTAATACATAAAGAACTAAAGATGGAACAGTATAAAAGTTACAGGTTTTATTTGATTACAGCATGTACTTAGGCCACCTCACTTTTAATGTGGTTTGGTTTTGCCATTCTGGAGTCCATAATAACTTTATGACTGGAGACATGTGAAGTTTGTCCATCTTAAGGTGGAGTTTTTGGACTGATTTATAAACACAGATGTGGGCTGAGACTCTTCTGTGGAACCTGAATGCAGCTGCAGCTACCTTACTGCTCCTGGATTCTCAGGACAATAGCTGTGATGGTTCTTATATGGAAATTATGATGAGATCTCTTTTAATGCTCATACACAAAATAAATTTCATTATGATATGAAATAAATATAAATAAATATTTCATCTTTCATTATGCTGCTGAAATACAGCTTTCCAGAGCTCTTACACTTCTATTCTGTAGTGTGTTTGAGGAAAACAATTTTTTTCAAGTCATGTTTGGAGAAATTAAATGAAATTAAGAGTTGTCTTGGCAGGTGCAGATGTTGTCCCTGAGTACTGAAGTACTGTGTGTCCAGCACTGTGTGTGCAACAACCCAGTGAAATGCTTCATGATATTCTTCCTCTCCATCTTTCTTTCTTGTTCTTTTTTATTTATTTTTTTTTTAAACCTGCCTGTTGAGCCAAATCTCAGCACTTTGCAAGTGGTGATGATACAAAGCAAATGTCTAGCAGCTGCTTTATTGAAAGTCACTTAATAAAATTGTTTGTTTGCATAAGAAACTAGCAACACCTCTTTTCTCCAGTGCTTGTCTACCCTTCATCTGAACTTGTTTAAAAGTCTTCTGGGGAAGCAAGAAGGGCTGAACTTCCCAGAAACTAGCAAGGTCACTCCTGCAGATTTCTATTTTTCCAAGAGTTTCTAAAGCAGACTCAGGCAGTTTGCACAGTATTTTGTGATCTGGTTTAGATGGGAGACCAAAGTATTTTCAACTCTTTTCAAGCATGGGCATGGTGTGAAGGTGCTGCATGTAGATGTTAAAAAGAAGAATTAAAAGTGATTTTCCTGTCTTTTTCTCTGAATACTTATGAACATACACATATTTTCTCTGGGAATCCTTGACATGAGAATCAAGTTGATTTCTCATTGGGGATTGCACCATGGAGTTTCCCTATTGGAGACTTTAAAAGCTTTTTTTATTGTTATTATTCCCAGTATGTTACTGGGTTGGTGCTTTATGGTGTCTCTCTGCCATTTCTGGGGACTTTGTCAAGTGATCTTCAGTGATACAAAGATATATTTTTAAATTTCACTTGGTGTTTATATTGCAGTTCTTATTACTACAAGGGTTTGTTTCAGAGCTGGTATGTGATAAAAATGCATTTGCACTTATATTCATTAAAACAAGTTGGAAAAATGCTATTTTGGGAAAGAAATGAAGGTTTTTCATAGCAGTAACCCTGAGCTCTTAATAATTTCTCTATTCAAAGAGCTTCTACTTGGCAACTCCGAGGATGCTTTGGCTTCTGAGTCATTTGTTCCCTACCTGACATTGTCAGAAGGTACCTGGAGCAATGGAGATGAAGCTCTTAGATTTTTCCAGAGGTTTTTAACTTAGTCCTGCTAGTTGTAAAGCCTTAGGGGAATGGCTTTTCTGTCCCTCTTACTGAGCAGCAGCAGCTGGGGTCAGCCTGAAATCTAATTCTGATTGTTCTGCAACTTAACAGTGTTTTTACTTCTATGGGGCTTTTGTCTGGCTTGGGTTTTATGTTGGACTCTGAGTTACTAGCTTGCCCTGAGTATTTTTATATTTTATTTTATTTTATTTTATTTTCTTAAAGTTCACCTGGTGTTTTCCACGTTTCACCTGTGCTGGTGAAACGAAGACAAAAGCAGAGCAGGATGAGATGGTCCTTTGCAGAATCTCTGGTCTTTTTTTCTGCATCTGAGGCTGTGTAGGGACTCATTTATCAGTGTAAAGTTTTCTTTGTCATACAAAGAGGAGGCCTGGATTTGTTTGGTTTGAAAGGCTCTTTTGCCTTTGTGCAGAATATGTAATAATGGCTCATATTTTAACACCAGCAGTTTTGTGCAAGTGTCTTTTTACTCTTGGAGATTATTAATCTCAGGCAAAATTCCCATGGTTCTTATGTAATTTTTCTTTTCTCTGTATTATTAGAAGAGGGACAATGTAAAAGGAATGAGGGGACATAAATCTGAGAGGAATCAATGATAAGCACAATGCTTCTGAGCTGATAAAGAGGGAAACATCAAGGCAAGGAAAAATCAGAATATGGAGATAAATGGCAGAAGGAGATAGAATAAGTAATAAGTAGCAGTGGATTTAATTTTGTTTTGCAGGTTAGAGTTGAATAGTTTTGCATTTGCTGGTATGTTAGATCCCAACCTTTAAAAAGAAATATTAAATGTGATTTTTCAAAATACACAGGAATGGTATTTTGAAAATGAGTTAAAGGGGATTTGAGGATTTAATGATCCCCAAACCTTCGAGAACTTTATTTTTAAACAGCTGCTTCATCAGAACACTGTTGTAGGGACTGTGTTGTGTGGATTTCCTGTAGCAGTGGATGTCAGACATGGAATTGCACACAGACAAATCCAACTGCCTGATAATCACCAAGACGATGACAAATAAATAAATGGAGTGATAGCTTTAACCACAAGCTGATTTTTTTTTTTTTTTCCCTTTTTTGCTCCTCCAAGTTGAATCCAGATTCTGAGTAATAACTTCTTTTTAATGTTTTTAGGCTAATTGCTTAAGTGTATCTGTTTTCCTGTAGTCAGGCCCATTTTTTCCTTGCAAATGAAGTATTTGTGTGTGGAGGAATTCTTGTAGGAATGGAAAAGTTATGAGTGTTTAAAGGCGGAAATAATTAAAGAAATATGAGGAGGCATTGTCTTTAATTCCAAATGTTGCAATAAAGAACATTGTTAAGAGTTTATACTCATGTTCATTGTGGTCCTCATTCTCTTTTATTAAAGTGCTTGGTGTTGTCTTGTTGCAACAGTTGTTGAAAAAAAGCAAACTTTGATTTAAAACAAGTGGTAATGTTAAGTGGCTGAAGAGTTTGGATAAAAATTGACTCTTGAAAACCAGGGCTTTGGGTTTTTTTTTTGTTTGGTTGGGGTGTTTTTTGTTTTGTTTTGTTTTTTCCTCCTCTAAGAATCAGTGGAAAAGCAGCCAGCTGTTCTCCACTCGGTGCTGGTTGAGCATCTGAAACCTTTTACAGCAAAACCAGTCAAAGTTTCCAGCATATTGTAAACATTCCTGGAGCCCAGTGAACATGCTGACATAACCCTCTCTCTAGGAGGCACAGTGTAAAGTATGACCAGAGGACAAAAAAATGTGGTAGCTTTATTTAATAGTCTCACTTAAAACAAGAAAAAAAAAAAAAATCAAGTGTTCTATTAACTATTTACAGCCTTTCATTTTCTTTCACCAGTTTCTCCAGAGTCCTACTGGCAAGAATGAAATATGTATTTAAAGGAAAGTTCCAGTTGTACCAAAAAAGAAAGTAACAGTTGATTTTAATCCATGTCTATGGGAGCATTATGTCCCTCAAGACTATTATAGAGATATCATATGACATCTTTTTTTACTCTATCAAGCTGAAAGTGCTTTAATATGATGTATAGCTGTATGGAACAAGAAGCATTGCCTTGTGAGAGGAGCAGAATCAGTGTAGATTTACTGCTGGCAATTTCTAGTCCAATAATTATTGCAGCTAAGGGCTCTGGAGTTTAACCTCCCTAAATGAACCTACAAATAATTGACACAAATGTCAGAATTGTGCCCTTATTATTCCAAAAGGCTTCCCTTTCATAGTAGTGTGGTTCAAGCCCATGTAGTGCCTACAATATTGATGAAATGAGAAGAGCCTTCAGGTGGCTAAAGAAAGTTTCAGAGATGATTAAATTCAATTGCTGATTTTTAATAAGCTTGGAATGTTTCGAGCTGTCACCTTTTTTGAGTTAGTTAAAAACCATCTACAAAAATAGTACATGGAATGACTTTGTTCTTCTAAGGAATCTGGATTCTTCAGAAGAATACTTATTCTTCTAAAGAAAAAACTCCTGAGTAGCTACTTGCCATTCAACAGTACTGCTGAATATACTGGTGAATATTATTATTCTGAATCTTAAACTATAATAGCACAAAGACTTTTGTTTAAAAAATTACCTTAAATACACTGAATGACAGATGGAAGAGTGCAGCCTTCTGCCTCCTTGTGTAGCCAAGGTGTATGTGAGCTTCTAGGATTCTTTACTTACTCAAAATTGGCATTTGGTGGTGTGGCCAGGATTGTCTAAGGGTAGAAGACAAATGTTTTTGGTGGAGAATAATTTGTTTTATTAAAGGCTTTTTGACCAGGGTGTTTTTATCTGCATCTCTTTGAAATAATAAACCTGGCAAGCTGAAGTAATTAGGCTTTTCATTAAGAATTCTGTATTGGAGCAACTCAAGACAGTCTTAATACTGTTGTGTCATCTGCCTTGGCTTTGATTTGCCAACCAAGTGCTGGCTTTGTCACTCAGAACACATCTTGGGCTGTTCTTTGTTAGTGTGAAGTGATTTTTTTTCTTGCCTGGCTCTTTGCTCAGTGATCTCTCCCATACTTTGTCCTTTGGATGGTTTATTTTGCTTGCAGGGCTGCAGGACTCTCCTCTGACCCCTGCCTTTCATTCCCTGCACCTCTTCTCTAGGTGTCTCAAGCATCTCTTTGCTATCTGTGCTGCTGACTTTCAGGTCCACCTTGTAATTACAGGCTTGGTTGATTTTATCTAAGCCATTCTCTCCACCTGGCTCTCTTAATTCTCCCCTGATTTTCTGCTCTCCTTGCTGAGGTTCAGCTCTCAGCATGCAAAAGCCATGACTACCAATCTCTGTTCTAATCCTCCTGTTAACTGAGCCTCTGTGGCCTTTTCCTCTGTGTGCTCTGTAAATCTTGAAGGTTCTGCAGTGTTTGAGTAAAATTATAACATTTTCCTTCCCAGCCCCATTTACAGCACTTGCCCAGCCTCTGAACCCACATCTCATCCATCATTTTGCTGGTTTTACTCTGTTTGCATAACAGCCAGCACAACACTGCCCTGTCATTATTGTAATGAGGAATAGTTATAATAATTATTAGTGTGTTTAACCAATGGGTAGTTAATTAGAGAGCCATTAATCCTGAATGTCATACGTTGCTGTGATTTCACAGAAGGGTGATGTTACACACGTGGAATATTATTTACTCTTAATTCATTAATGGCTTTAAATAGTGGTTTGGTTTGTTAATGTTATCTCATGATTTATTTCAAACATATAGTTGAAAATATTAATTGTCTTGTAAATATAATTCATTGTTATAGCTTACTTGAAGGGTTGCAGACCAGCTTTTTGATGTTAACATTTCTTATTATGCAAACTGTAGACAGTTTTTAAGTGGATGGGTGTTTTTTCTCACAAAAGACACACAACTCAGACTTAAAATCAGGGCATGAAAGCTGAAATTTTTATCTACTCTGTATATTTTGCTTTCTTTCTTTGAATTGATGAACCAAGTTAGAATCCTTTCTAATAACTTGGAAATATTCAAGTGCCCAGGGACAGGGTAGGGATGATGTTTTGAAGGCAATAAATATTTCAGCTTCACATTTCACTCTTTCTTCTTTATTCCTTTGATCTGGCTTTGCTTTAGTTATCATTCTGCTCCAATGACTTCACACTCTCTTTCTTCCTCTCTACCCCAAAAGGAAGTGTTCTGCACAGATTCCATATGTTTGGGTGCTGGGTTCCTCAGTGTTCCTCCAAGCTGCTCCATCCACAGCTGAGATGGGTGAATTTAGGTCCCAGAAAGCTTTTACTTCCCTCTCACTATTTATTTGAGAAAGTAAAATTGTTTTCTGACTATTTCATTGGTATTATTCCTGAAGCATTTATCCTTTAGCAATAAACTAACCCAGTAACCCCCTCTTTCTACAGATATCTGGGATTTTAGGCCTGAATACATTATTCATGTAGTTGAAATAGTTTGCATTCTAAAAAATAAATCAGGGGTTGTGTGGGATGATTTTTAGTGATTATTTACCTGGCTATAAAGTGGTGTCATGGATTAACTGTGCCTCATCCTGCCCCTATCCAGGCACCTCCATGGGAGAGGCTCTCTGAGCTCAGGAGCAACATCTTGGGTCCATTTATATTTCTGGGTACAGAATTTTATCCATGTCCATGTGCTGTGTGGGTATTTGGGTGTCTGGAGCTTATACACAAAAAGTACTAAGGGAAATATCTTGAATTTAGGTTTTGCATGGGAAAGTAGTGTAAGCTTTGAAGGTTTGTTGTTTGGTTGGGTTTTTTTTAACTACTTCGTATGCTGTGTATTATGTTGTCCACTGAGTTGTCTTGTCCTTTAGGAACATATTTTTATATAGGTTTTATTTAAAACAACAAATAGACTTTATAACCAGTGATAACTGGTTTTATTTCAACACAGATTAGTGAAAGAGTTGATTTTTTTTTTTTTTTATTGCTTGTGTCAACAAACAGAAAGGAAAGCTGTTTAGGAACAAACCCAGTGATATCCTTTGTCATTTTTAAGAGTGCATTTTTCTAGATTTCCTGGAGTGTTTCTAAGCAGATCACTGTTTAAAGATCTCTGCTTCATCAGTAGGAGAAAGGCTCAACCATTACTCTGCTTTTCCACGTCTCATTTTTATCCACAGGCATAAATCCAGACTCGTATTGATCTGTGGCAGATTTAGATAAGAAATGGAGGCTTTCCCTCTTGGGGACTCTCTCAGAACCTCAGTTTCAGAAGTCTTTTCAGTGGCAAGATGCATCCTTACCCTAAAAATCTGTTCCACTCCAGGCAGTATTGTGTTTGGCCATGAGCAGGTTCCCTGCTGCCAACACTACTTGAAAACCTAGTGAAGAGAATTTGTATATTTGTGCATTAAAGCCTGGCATGATTGCCATAAGAAACCATCAGGATTTTCCCCAATCTGGTTATTTTTCATCTCACTGCAAAGGTCTCTTAACTACAACCAGGGCACTTGTGTGCAGATTTGCTGATGGGATGGAGAACTTGCTGGCCACACAAGTTTTCCATGTGTAGCTCCTGATGGGACACATTTTGTCCATCTGTTTGCTTACATGCAACCTAAAATCTTTTTTATTTTCTGAAGAGGCAATGGCTGAGGCAGGTGCAAAAATCTCCTGTTTGCTTGTGGGCAGCCCCTGGTCCCATCCAGGGAATGTCCCATCCAGGGAATGTCACTCAGAACCCTGTGACAAAGCTGATCCAGCCACATTCACTGGGATCTATTAAATTTATTGAACCTTTCCTGTAAATCACTGGATTCCCCTGTGTTTTATTACCCTGACTTGCACTGCTCTAATGTCTTATTGTCTTTATTTGTTACCTCTCAGAAGGCATTTTATGAAGCAGAGAAACTATTTACAATTAAGCATGAAGAGGAAGTCTGGCAGATATTTATGTTTTTCCATTTATCAGTGCACTTCAGAGTGTCTGAAATTATCATTCTGGGCTTCATAGTCAACTTTCACTGAGATGGTTTGTGCTGTGGCAGATTGCTAATTCTGTTGTAGCCTTTATAGGCTGAAACAAGAGGAATTTGCTGCTTTTTAAATTGGGGGCAAAGAGTAAATTCACCCTATTTTTATATTCAAGCAGGCTCAGCTTTAGGGGATTTAAGTGCTGTAATTGTGTTGCATTCAGCCCCACAACTAGTCCCACTGAAAAAAATAATCTTCAAAGTGAATATTTTAGTGCTTCATGCAAGGCATGGGAGTCTTGGGAGGAGAAAAAAAATAAAAATGAAGCTTTTCTTATATTTGTGAACCGTGGTTCATTGTTGTGGGTGTTTCCTAAGCTTCTGTACAACTCTTCAGTGCACAAAAAGTAGAGAGAGTAGCTCCCACATCCTTAAAAACTGAAGTTTTTTTCCTGCTTATAATGAGATGTTGCAGCTATTCGTGGGATTAAGCCTTAAAGGAAGGTGCATAAAACCAGTTTGCAAAAAAAGCTTGCATCATAAAATTTCAAAATAAAAATATATTCCTGGGGAGGGAGAGGGATGCACTTGGAGCTCACTAAGAGCACAAGGACTGACATCCTCTTAGGTTGAGATTTGTTTCATTTCCATCTGCTGGACCAAAAAAGCAGCTCCCTGGTACATGGGTGTCAGGGGAATAATTGAATAATTCCTGCTTTTGCAGGAAGAACCAATGCACAACTGATTCATCAGACACTTCAGATCGTTTTTAGCTCTGGAGGCATCATTGGTGTGCCCATTCTGAGAGGTGCTGGAGGATTTTTGTACTTCAGCTTTCATATTTTGGATCCTCCATGGCAGCAAGAAATTCTCAGTGGTGTTTTTGACAGGTGAATCGGGGTAAAAAAATGTTGATTTGGGGGTTGCTTTGGTTATTTGTGTTGCAGTTTTTATCATCCCATAAATCAGTGGGCAGTATGGTAATTTAAACTAATATAGGGATATGGTTCCCCCTTAATGGAGTTTAGAAAATGGTATTGTTATGGAAGTAGAAAGAAAAGATATCTGCATGGGGGTGATGGATGCTCTCTAGGAGATCTGAAGAAAGTTTGCACACACTCTTCTATGAACACAACCCCCAAACCCTGAGCAAGTATAACTGAAAATGGGATACAAAGTTTTATTCTGCTTTTGGTTCAGTTTTTGCTGGGTAAGGAAAGTATTTTCCTTTTTCTGTAAGGAAAATAACAGTCTCCTTATGTCTCAGTTATTCCATCAGCTGTGAGTAAGCTACCAGAATTTTTTTTTTTTTTTTTTTTTTAATATACACAATGAAAAAAACCCCTATAAAAGTAAAAAGTAACATGCTTACTCAGGGCTTGTGGCATTTCTTTGATGTCGTTGCTAATAGAATTACCCCTCTCTCCCCCACTGAAACAGACACTTTGTGAAGATGTAGGATTATGTTCCTTTTCCCATTGTCAAAGGCTGGAATGAAAACCACAGAAGAGGATGTGAATGCTGTAACTTTGGGCTTGGCAGCTTCCTGACCTTTAGAAAATCCTTGCTCAGTGCTGTAATAGCTGGTTGAGTGCTGGCAAGATGACAGCCCAGATGAATTAACCAATCTTTTCCATCTCTTCTGTGTCAGATTCTTTGTTTTATATGGAAATAATTTCTGTCAAAGTGGGAAATGTATCGTGAGGTACTTCCTCTGCCTATAAAATGAAAATGTCAACCACAGGTCCATCTGAATGTGTCTTCTGTGTCTTGTGCCTCTGGTGGAGCCAGCTTTGTACCATTGATGCTCCCATTGTGTTCCATGGGCTTCAACACAAAGTCAGGCAACTCCAGGCTCATGGAAATGTGTCATGGAAAGTTGATAAGTGCCTGTGTGAGGAATCACATCTAGAATATTTAGAAATTACCAGAATTTTTGTCTGTCATGTGTCAATGTGAAGGATCTATCTGTTTTTCAGCTGTGTGCACTTCAGTGTGTGTGTACAGATAATGTTATCCATGCATTACTGTTGAGAAACTGTGATGTCTTAAGAAACCCAAACCAATTTCTAGATATGTAGCAACATTAATATGCCAAATAATATATAGGCTGTTAAGAGAAATTATCTTTGTGTAAAGGTTTAACATCAGTCATTACTTTAAAGGCTGAATAAATATTGCAGCGTGATGGGTTTCTAATAAGTTAAGAAGGCACCTTATAAAAAGTCACACATAACCCTGCTTTGCACTTGGATATACATATATATATATATATATATATATCAGTCAATAATCCTGGATTTGGGCAAAAGTGTCACTGGGATAATTCTGTTTTGAGTGGGAGAAGACAATCATGCTAGAAGGTATTAATTTAAAATAAATGGGGTGGCAATAGACCTTTAAAGGTGAGGTTAAAAAAAAGGGGTTACACAGCAGGTTGTAAGCTATTCGTGTCAACACAGAGTATGAAAATAAAGGGGTTGTGAGCTGGAAATGCCATGTTTAGGTGTGCAAAATTCAGTAAGTGAAAGCAAAAATAACTCTGCCCTTCCATTGCCTTCTTCAAAGCCTCGCTCAGGGAAGTTTGGCAGAAGCCGGGACAGGAAATTGCAATCTGAATCCCATTTAAAAGTGGCAGGGTTAAAGGGCTCCCTTTTACACCAGCACACACGTTCTTTTATTTGATACTTGAACTCTGCAAAATTTCTGTGACTTTCTAGGGAGAAGGAGGAGCAGCTGAGTCGGGTGACAGAGGTACAGAGGCTGCAGGCCCAGCAGGCAGATGCTGCCCTGGAGGAGTTTAAGCGGCAGGTGGAGCTGAAGTCAGAAAAAGTCTATGCTGAAATGAAAGAGCAGGTGAGGAGGTCACAATGCCAGCCTTTCTGCAACTCTGTCTCAGTAGGATAGCACATTCTGATCTTCTAATGCCAGGAACACGCTTCACTTGAGAGTGCGACATCAAAATCTCCGCCGACGCGGTGTCTTTGCCAGCGAGTCAAAAAAAAAAGGGATGGGAGCAGTTGTTTCATCTTCCTGACAAAAGGCAGAATTGTCATTGTGACAAAGGGGTCTGCAGGTTTGATTCTGATGAGGGATTTTTCGGGAGTGAGGCTCTAAAGTGTTAGTTTAGACACCCCTGGGGATCGGCGTTTGTCGTTTTCCGCTTCAATGCGTGGCTCTTCCTACTCTTTTTTGGGAACAACTCTGTCTCTCATTAATGAGGTCTTGTAATCAGTTTAAGCCTAAATAGGGGCAGAGCCACTGTGACTGCTGGCAGGCAGAGGTAGGGACAGAAAAATGGATTTTTTCCCTCTAGACTTAGCAAAATGCTGAACTCCGATTTCTTGTCTCCGCCCAAACGTTTCCTGAGTGTTCCTGAAAATGGGATTTTTCTGTCCCTGAAAACTAAAGGGGCATCTTAATTAATCTAAAGATTTTAATCTAAAGATTTTAATCTAAAGATTTTAGTTTCTTAAGTTCCTTATGGAGCAAACAATAGTTAAACCTTCACCCCTGGGATTTTAGAGATGCAGAGTGATGAGCAAAATAAGGAGCAAGTGACAGGTGATCAAAAAAAAGGGGGGAAAAGGGAGAATTTCTTTAACTTGCTCATGTGGTTGAAATTTCAATGCATAACTCAAGCTGCTCGTTCTACCTGGCCATACACTCAGTTTCCCAGCCTCACCTTTCATAACCAAACCTCTCTGTTAACAGTAGGATGCTGCAATCTGATTCTGCAATGGATTTTGAAGGATGCTGCTGTGGGGCTTAACAAATTCTGTTTGTTGCTCTCATTAAGTATTTTTTTTCTGAAAATCTTCAACAAAAGTGTGAAATTAAGGAAGCCAATTCTTTTTTCTTCTCCAAACGGAATATAATTGACTTCTAAAAGATTAATAATCAGTTGTAATTTTAAGTTTACTCCTTAATTCTTTTAGAATATCACTGTGTTCTGAGGAGTTTTGAAAATAAACTTGTGTTCCAAGAGTCAACCTCCAATATACAAATAGTAAATGATATTGTATGATTAAGCAACAGTGTTCTGCAGGAACCAAGGTTCAAGGAAATACATCAAAGAAACATTACTGAAGCTGTCTTCATAACTTTGTCCTTTTTCATTCTTCTGCATGCACGTAGCCTTTACATAACTCACCCCTTAGAATGGAACATACTGGAAAATTCTATTTTTTTGTGGTTAAGTGGAATGTATTACTTATAAAGCAAAACCTGTAGTAACTATAGCAACACTGTTTTTGACTACACTAGAAATATTTGCCTTCTAAAGCCACTTTTTGGTGTGTGGTAAAGTTAATTAGGGAGATAAGTAGACTGAGGTTTGGCATTCTCAGTTCTTCTAATCAATATTTGATTCATTAGTTTGGCTCTGATATTTTTTTGCCATCTGCTTCCTATTCTGTGAAGCTTGTGATTTATTTTGAGTCACCTGATACCCATGGATGGGCAAGGGATCCATTTTTAACTGGAAGAGCTGCATTTTTCCTGCTAGTCACTAGCAAGAAGAGAACCAATACATACCCTTTGTCATGGTACTTTAGCTTCAGTATTTCTTGAGTTTGACAAATAGTGGTCAAGAGCCCACACTGCACTTGTAGGAAACAGGGAAGTCAACTTAGGATTCAAGCACAAAGGCCAGAGTTAAAGCATCTTTGCACATGTTTTTATTATTTCACTTTTCAGAATGTTCTCATTCTCTTAAAAATAAAAATCCTTTAATAGAGTAACAAGGTTTTGGGGTTTTTTTTCTGGTTTAATTGAGCTATGGACTTGCAATTCAAATTGGAAGTAGGACAAATTGCCAGTGAAATATTCTTTGAGGTCCCTTTTCTTAACAGCAGATAGTTGCAATGAGGTTGAAGAACTATTGGCAGGATTACTTCTTCCTTTTTTTTCCCTCTTTCTACCTGCTCACCAATCCCTAGCCTTAGCTCTTCCTCTCTTGCTGTAGTATTTCCAATTTCCAGTGTTTTTCCCCACTGAGTGCTGCCTTTTCTCCTCTTTTCCCTTCCTTAGAAGTGATGTCCAGACTGACTGGCAAAGCCATCTGGAGAAGACAGAGTATTCCCTGAGGCCAAGCAGGAGTTTGGCTTTGTGGCTCAGGTTTTGTGTTGGTTTTATTTATCATTTTTGCAGCAGATGGGCTGGTGGCAGTGCTGGTCCTCCTGACATCTCCACCCCTTTGCTCTCATTTTTAGGGAGATGTTTTTTTTTTTCTCTGCTTGCCTTGGGACTTAGATCTGAAAGTAATTGATGAGTTTGCACTAGAGGATAGAAATGTATAAATGGGGATAAATGAATTCTCCTGGAACCAGGCCTGATGTGCAGCTAACAGTTGTGCTTTTGATAGAGAAGCCTTTGTTAATTGAGTTATGAGATGGCTTCCTTGATGCTGTGCTGGAATCTGTGGCACTCATTATTTGTAGCCCATGATTAGCTTCAGATACTTGCAGCCAAATCATTCCCTTTTAAGTTATTTTCCTGATTTAATGTAAATGTACTTTAAATGTGTAGTTTGTGCACTGCTCTACACACAATTTCCCTTGAATTTCCACAGGCAATGTATTTTTGACTTCAGTCTGAGTCTGAAATGTGTCTGTGACAAATATTCACTTGATGTTTTGAGATCTCCACCACTGTCAAGTGAAAAACTGAGCCAATATTTTGTACCTGAGGAGTGGCATCGTGGTGGTGATCACTGAATCCTTAAATTACTAATAACTGGGTATTTGAATATTAATTTTCACTGCATACAAATAGTATTATTTTAATTCTCAGCAAGTGATACTCGTCTCTTTGATTTGCAAACAACTGCAGAAACTCCAGAGCATTTCAAGCTATGCTTTTTTTTAAAAAAAAAAAAATTAAATATTCTCTTTCTTTTCCCTTGTAGATGGAACAGGTTGAAGCAGATCTAAGCAGATCTAAATTGCTCCGGGAAAAGCAATCCAAAGAATTCTCCTGGCAATTGGAAGAGCTCAAGCAGAGATATGAGCAACAGGTCAGTGGGTTTGCTCCTTCAGGGGCAGGAGAGGAGGGAGAGCTTTTCATGGAGATGTAGATTGGATCCTGTGGAAGGATTAATCCTGCTCCTGTGCTTTATTGTCCTTGTGAAAAGGAAAAATGTATAGGTATGCATAGGAGGGATGGAGGGGGAAGGGTTTAAATAGAAAATATTCTTTCCTCTTTGCAACCCTTTGTACCTCTGACTCTTTCAGATTGTTTCCCAGGCTTAGAGGTGGCAACACCTGTTTGCAGAATGGCCAGGTGAAATTATTTCACACGTTTTCTGTTTTTCTTCTTGTCAAGCAACAGGGTTTGATTCTTCTTTTCTCATTTTTAACACAAGGGAGTGTTTGTAGGAATGCTTGGCTTGGCCCACTGATAGCACTTTTCTGCTTTATAACCTAATTTCAGGGTGGGAAATATTCAGGGAAACATTTGGGTGGGGACAAGAAATTGGAGTTCAGGGTTTTGCTAAGTCTAAAGGGAAAAAAATCAGACATAGAAGCTGAAAAATTATTGCATGATACAGCTTGAGAGCTCCCCAGCTGTAACAGCCTGGCAAACCCTTGTGTAAGATGGTTCTTGGTCATGATATTGAAGTGACATCTGGTTGGTAACACCTGCTGGAGGACTGGAAATTAAAAAAATTACTTTACAGCAGTGCTAGAGGTAGTCCCTAAGCTTAAAGTTCTGTCTTAGCAATGATTTTGTGTGGATACAAGTTTATATTTCCACGAGGAAAATACAATTTTATTTCTGTTTGTCTTCTGTGCTGGTAAGAGGATGAAAGACTGCAGGTGGATGGAGGTACCAAACCTGCTCTGGTCTGTCTGGAAGGAGCTTTTTTAAGTAATTAAGGAAAGGAGTCACTTTGGTGGGTGTTGGGAAGAGACTTTGTCAGAGCTTGGGAGGAACCATAGTGTGGTTTGGGTATGGTGCTCAACTTCAATTCCAATCCAAGAGAATTTGTTGGTTTGGATCCAAGTATTTTCCTTATTTTCAGAACTGTCAACATTAGTAATTGGGTTGTCACCTGGCAAAGGGTGAGAAGCTGTCCCATATAATGGATACATCTCCACACTTTTTTTTTTTTATTTTCTGGGTGATATTTTTTTAATGATTCTTCACTTTAGGGATTCAGAACTGTTCCCCCCATATCACTGCAACATGGACTATGATTTCTAAACACTAAGCTGCAGTTTGTCAGATGTTATGGAATTCTTGTTGCCAGCTACAAATGATATTTTTTTCTTTTTCAAAATACCAAACCATCAATAAATACATTCTTCTTCCAAGTAATCAGTTGGCTTTGCAGATTGAAGGAAAATGATACTGCCTTGTAATGTCATGGGGGGGTGGGTTTTTCTTGGGTTTTTTGTTTGTTTTCTTGTAATGTCATGGGGGGGTGGGTTTTTCTTGGGTTTTTGTTTGTTTTCATGTATCATCATGATTGTTATAGTCAGACTTTCTGGAGATGAGATCAAAAAGCCCAGAAAAAGCAAGAAATTATTGTGATACTTCAAGCTTTTCTGGTGAGTCCTTTTACATTGGTGTTCTGTAACAATATTGATGTTGTGATAAACACCAGTGAAAGCATTTTCCAATAAGAGGAGATGTTTACTTCCTTATTTTATTTATAGTAACTCCTTTTTACTGTAAGAAAGAGCAGCTAGGCTTAATGAAAACTCACTGAAACCCAAGGAAAGGATTTCAGCACTAAACAGCTAAACAATGAGAGCTTCAGAAGAATTTTCAGAGGAATCCTGTTTATGCCTGTTTTCTGAAATTTATTTCTCTTCATACTTCATTTGGAATGTCCTTTGAAGCTTGGGAACATGACAAATATGTGACCCTTCCTGCAGCTTGCAGTGGGTTATCACTGGAAGTGATGTTCTTTTGGGCTTGGCAGTCCTGCAGTACAAAGCTCCCCCAGCCCAGCCACAGAGCCCCATGAGCTCAGTCCTTCCACCCTTCAAGTTTCCTTTCAGGAGTTCCCAACTTCTGTTTCTCTGTATTACTCTCTATTTATGCTTCAGAACATCTAAACTATTTTTAAAGCAGAGTTTTTTCCTTGCCTTGTTTTACTGCATATTTCTTTGGCTGTTACTTGAGGAGGAATAGACTGATTTCAAGTGTTTCAACAGAGCAGTAAATGAGAACTGGTGGGGGATGTAGCAGAGTTCTAGCAGAATTCCATTTGGGAAACAGACACCCAGCCAAAAAAATGGGTTCTTTAGTTACCTGAGAAATGCAGTTATTACTTTGAGATGTTCTGCTGGGAGTGTCTGAATCTGTCAAATGGAATTATACACAAAAGGAAAGAAAATTGACCTTTATTTTGCAAAGGTTGGCATGGTGCATGAAGAACCAAATGAACTTGTGCTCTACAGCTCCAATCTGAGAAACATCTTGGAAGTTTAGGAACTTAACTTGGGAGCTGGGATTTTACCTCTCTACATTATATGAGTGTGTGTCTGTGCTGGCCACTGATTCCAAAGAGGTTACAGATATAAATGGGGACTGTTTCTTGTGTGCTTGGGCTGAGATAAGATATACTGGAATATTATATATTACTATTAATTTGATAGTTTTCTCAGTAAATAAGCTGATCTATATTATATATATTTATTATATTTTCTTTTTCTTGAAAAATAATGAGAAAAGCATGCAGAGCAATAGCAGTTAATAAACTTTGCACTTCTCAAATGCATTTGAGTGCATTCACAAGGCAAAGAAGAAACTCTGGATCTTGCTGTATCTGGTTTCAGCTGTCATGTGGCACTCCTGGTTCCAGCTTCATCTGATTCAGTGCCACTTTCTTTTGAAGTATCCACTGAGAACACTCTTAGAAAGAAACCGGGTGGATTTTTTATTTTTTTTTTTTTTTTTCTTTAAATATACTTTAGCTCAACTTTATTCTACTCGCAGCTGTTAGATTTGAAAGTATATTTTGAAGAAAAAAAATAACTCCAGCAGCACCAGAGTTCCTATCTGCTGGGAGCAGCTGCTTTCGGCACTTCAAAGCCAGTGGACACCACAGTGAAGGCCTCAGCCTTTCCTGCCTTTGAAATGGTTCAGTATCTCTAGTCAGGCTTTATGGCCCCATCAGCACAGGAAGAAAGCTTGTTTGGTTTTGGTTTTTTTTTGCACCCACTCCCTTTTTTTTTCTTTTTTTTCCTATTTCTAATTACATCCTCAGTTTAGCTCCGAATACCTGGGAAGCGTTTCGATCGAAACCATTTTTCCAGAAGCCCCAACATTTGAAAGAGCATAAGCCTCATTTTTTCAGTAATAGATTTCAGACTGGCAAATTTAATAGGGTTAGTGAATTTTCTTGTTCATCTCTTCCCCATATCCATCCCAGTTGGGTGCTTTCTGAGAGCACATCCCCCAGGGTGAGCTGGGGTCCCACAGCACTTGGGGTGGAACTTCACACAGGGACATGTTTCAGAATGGTCAAATATCTACACATTTTCCTTTCCAAGCAGATTTCCATAAATTCTCATGAAGGGAACACTTCAGTGAGCTTTTGGAGATCCTCATGTTTAAATAGCATTAGACTGCCCTCTTTAAAAAAAAAATAATGCAGTAATAGATGACTGTTACACCCATTTATATGCTATAAATAGTTGCTGAAGTGCTTTAACTGGATGAGTGTGAAAATATTGAGATATGAGATTAGTAAAGGAGCCAAAGTATGTGAAATTTCATTTTCCTAGCAGGGCACACTATGGAAAATTGATAAATTCTTGTGATAGCAGGATGGAGCTACTTGCTGAGTTATGGAGATACTTTCTGGGATCAAATGCCAACCTGGATATATAAATATCCATTTGTTTTGGTTCATATTTTCTTTGTTTTCATTCAAAATATTAATTATTCATGCTTCCATAGCCTGTGAGATTTACCTTTTGGTTCTGACTTTGGTAACATTTTTGAAGGAATAGTTAGAGTTCTTGTCTTGTCCTTTGGTCAAAACCCAATAGGAAAGAAACAAGATACCCCTAGAAATATTTTACTGGGTATTTAAATTGCTCTGAAAGCATCTTAAAGATATAAGCTACACTCTTAAGTTGGGAATGAGGCAAAGGTGTGGTTGAGCTTAAATGGGCCTTTTGTATTAAAGAAAAGAGGTAGAAAAGTGCAGAATCAGCTGGATAAAGGTGAACAAAGCAAGGCTGGAATCTTACCTTGTTTTAGCAGAGTGCTGGAGCAGGGGAAAATATTAAGAGGAGAAGAATATTCTTTAGATCTTTCTCTATGTCTTTTATTACTTCAGAATGAGGTTAATTTAAAGAAAAGTGAAATTCTCTCAGGCAAAAGAAGAACTTTGTAAGCACAACCATTTATATGTCAGTGTATATATTTAAACCCAAACATCTTACTGAGCACCAGCAGTGGCATTTAGTATTTAGACTCCAGGCACAGCCTCATGCTCAGTTGCTTAAAAATATTTTGAAGCATTATTTAGATGAACAATGAATGGTTGTGCATCTCCTTTGTTACTTGGGATCTGTTTAACTTTGTGCCAAGAGATTTCACCAGTGTTGGGGTGATCAAGGCTGTGATGATGTTTTGCTTTGGCTTAAAATTGCAGTGATAATTCCTTGAAATGCTGGAGGTAGGGTATTTTTGTCCTGGGTGTGCTTTTATCTGAAGGTGTAGGGTATTTTTGACCTGGGTGTGGTTTTTTTTCTATTTTTCCCTTAGAAGATTGACTCAAGTGTATTTAGGGAACAAACATTATTTAATTCAGGAGCTAAAGGTTCTGAAGAGTCTCACTGAGAATTTCCCTGTCCTCTCTGAGCAACAGAGCCAAAACAGTTTATGTATGAAAAGATGGTGTAAAGGCTGTGAGCCCTTGAGAGAGAACATAGAATTTCATAGAATTTTCAGGGTTGGAAGGGACCTTTAAGATCATCCAGTTCCAACTCCCATGGAGTTTAAGCAAGGAACAGAGCAGAAAGAGGGATAAAGCATTAAAAGAAAATGCTGTGACTCGAGGATAGGACTTTGAGAGGAAGCTCCTCATGTAAAATGAGTTCTGTTGGTGAAAAGGGTTTGTGAGTGGCTGTGAAAAGCCAGTGCAGTGGAGCCAAAAGCTTTTCAGGCTGGGATACATCATTTGGTCCCATGGATGAGGAGCACTGGAGAGGTGGGTCCTGCAGAAGGGTTGGTGTGGGCTGAAGGGTCCATGAGCTGATCCTCAAGGAGCCAGCATTCCAAATTATCTCCTGCTTTACTCACTCTGCCTTTCTAAGGTGGAAAGTGGGGAGAATGAGCTGCTGCTTCTACACTGGATGTGTTGCATTTACAGTCCTTATTTTTATTTTTATTTGAGATGTTACTCTTAGCTGAATTCATCTTCCAGGTGATAATCTTGTCCTCAGAACTGCTACAGACATCATCAGTCCTATAACAAGATGGCAGTCACTCACCTTATGTGTACCTTAATCTCAAGGGAAGAAAGTGTTTGCAAAGACATGCTGGAGATAAGGTATTCCTCAGACACATCATGTTCTAGCCATTTCTTAGCTGTACTTTAATCAGTCCTGTTCTATTTGGAGATTCACAATTCATTTTTTAGTATGCTGGTTTACTTAGAAGGACAGAGTCTTGGTGAAAAGCTTTGTTCCTCTCCTCTTTGTCTAAAGTCTAAGATAATTGAAACACAGTCTGTTCTTGCATGGAGGCCAAACGAGCACATTAGTAGAAGCTCCAAATGTTTCATGTCATCAGGAACAAGCTGCATAAATTTCATTTCAGAAATTAATCTAGGATTCCTAATGTTTCCTTTGAACCCTCCTAACACACAGATGAACAATGCCATTTGCACAGAATATCTGAGGAATAGTTTCTCCAGTCATCAACATCAACTTTTTCACTTTGATACAGCTAAAACTTGCAAGGGGGGAAAAGGATTTGAATTTAACCTCCAAGTAAAGAGTGGGAGGAAATCTTCTCACTGTACCCTTGCTGTTTACAGAATTGCTAACCAAACAGATGGGTATTTACACTGTCTCCTTCAGGCATCTAACTCGTGTCTGATTCAGAGTTAAAAGCCTCAGCTCCCTGAACACCAAACAGAATCAACTTTTGGGGGAGATGATTCCAGGAGCATAAATTGGTGCCTGCAGTAAATAGCAAGTCAGGCTGTGAACACTTCTGAAGTCGAGTTCTCAGTGTTCAAAGAAGGCCCTTGGATAAACTCTGAATCCCTAAACAAAGACTACATACAGAAAATTCTGTCTGAGGGTCTGCTACAAACAGGCATTTGCAGTGACTCAAGGTGTATATGGCAAGGAATATTTCTCTTTGCAGCCTGCATGGGCTTTGCTGGGCCAGAGGAATGGGACCTCCTGAGCCTGTGGTTTCATCACAGGGATGCAACTTCATTTCCAGTGTGTTGGTGATGTAAAAACTAATTTATTTCCTGGGAAGACAGGGGAATTGAGGTGAGGTTTGTGCTGCCCATCCTTTAAAAATGTTAAAGATCTGCAAACTCTTTGTAAGTAAAAATGTAGAGGTTTAGTATTTTATATATGTAGGGATAGGTTGGGTGTTGTGGTGAGGAGGATAAACCAGACTGCAGTTTGGCTGATAAACCAGCTTGCCTCTTTTAGAAGATTTCTTGCTATCCTTAATCTGCAGTTGAAATACAGTTAGTAGTAGTTGTCTATAAAGTAAAACACAGCAGGGAACACAGTTATGCCCATTAAATTCTTGCAGCCTGCACTGAAATTGGAAGTACCATGCATTGGTTCTGCATGTCCATCACCCTGTATGTATTTATTACTTCAGTGGTAACATGTAGTTTTGCACATTTTTTTTTTACTGCCCTGTTTGTCCTTGGCTTGTTTACAGCCCTTTTATCTTGGGAGTACTTTGGGTTCCATGTGATAGCAAAATCTCCTAAAAATGTGTACGTTTGAAATCCGTGTGATTTATGTGCTGCAGAGTGGTTCTGGCAGCCTCCCTTGCCTCCCAGTGAAGATTCCTCTTTTCTGCTCAAAGTTATGCTAAGCCAGAGCCCAGCATGATTAATACTCATTCCTCCAGCCTCTTCTATCAGATTACTTTTAGAAGCAATGTATTTGTGGAGATGGGTAATCCCCATATCCTCGTGAAACACACACGTTTATTTATAGGCTTAGGAGACAGAAAATGCTTGATTTTCCCAGAGTTGTTATTAGGGAATAGATCATCTGCTGTATGTGGGCTGGGCAGACTTTAGGGCTGGTTTTGAGCAGAGTAATGAGGATGAAGACACCTGATTTCCAAGAGAGAATTGCTGCAAGACACATGTGCCATATGCACCTTGTCCAAGTGAGTTTAGGTCTTTGCCATATGTGACTTCTTGGTGACTTCTCAGAAGTTGAGTAATGCCAAAATAGCCCTAATAAAATCACCTTTCCATGCAGAGCTGTGTTTTATAGAGGTGTCCCAAGATTTCTAGAATTGAGGATGTAAATTTACCTGGGTTTTCATCCTTTAGTGTCAAATACTTATTGTGGCAGCTACATTTTTCAACGAGGTAGTGAGCTAGCTAATTTCCTACAAAAAGAATTTCCTACAAAAACTCACTTGTTCTTGAGAACCAGTTGGAATTGCTCTAAAAATGCAAAGCCTAAAGTTAGTCTGAGATGTAAAAGTGGTAGAAGGCTTTGGCTATGTTAGTGACTTAAAGGTATTTGCTGACATTAATCATATTACAAGTACTTGGGTTCTGAAAATACCTTCTGCAACCAGCTGGCTATTTACTGTAGATCTTTTTTCTTCAGATGTACAAATTGAACCAGTGCTAACAACAGTCTGATTTCTCTTGATGTGATTCACTTTATTAGATTCTTTCTCATTTTAGCAGCTTGTTCTTTAGCACCTCCTTGTGTAGGTGCAGTTAAATCTGCCCATGTTGGAAAGCACCAGCTGTGTTTGGCAGTCACTATGGGGGTCTCTGTGTGTTGATGCTAGTGAAAGCTGGCCAAGGTTGTGGGATAATCCATTTTTAGCTGTTTCTTAAAAATTTGTTCTTTTTTCTCTACAAGAGTTGGGTAAATATTGTTAAATTTCAGTTAAAAGCAGAAATTAAAACTAAAAGGTGTAGTTCTGCTGATGGCTTAAGAAATAAGCTGTTGGCTGTTGCTTTGAGTATGGTTCTGTCATAGAAAATGCTGAGGGAATTAAAAAATGAAGAATTCATGTAAGACAAGGTCATAATTTTAAGATACTTGCTACTACCAGTGTTTAACAGTGTGAAACAACCACCTGGGGTCAGACAGTTCTGATTGTTTCAGTGTCCAGATCATGGCTGGAGATAGGAACAGATGTGCTGAGAAGAAAATAAAGAGAATTTCATCATTTGGGAGGGCAAAATGAGGAATACCTAAGCCACAATGAATACAAAGTGATTATGTTAATCAGGCACACACTATTATTTAATGAATGTTTCATTTCAGTGCTGCCCTTGGTTCCCATTGTGAATATGGTGTTGCCTGTCTGAAATGCAGAGCACCTCAAGCTGTCTTCTGGACACTTATGTCCTGGATTTGGACATTTCAATGTAATTTGATGACATGCTAAGTGTCTAGGGATAAATGGAGAAAGCTCTCAACACAAAACAAGTTTTAAAGGAGGTGGTTTTGTTACAGCATTCATCAAGGTGCTCCCTGCCTCCAAGAAGAAACAGGATCCATACTGATTCATGGAGAATTAATAGGGTTTTCCTGTAGGTCTCTGGGATGAAGTCCTACTGTTGCTGAGTTGTTTTCTTCCTTTTGTTGGTATACGCTAATTCTTTTTTCATATTAAAAAACCCCAAACAACAAGACAAGAATGAGAGAGGGAGGAGTGGAAGAAAAACTGTGTTGCTTGGCAGCAGTTCTGAGGAGAGCAGGAGGTTCAGCTGAGTGTTCACTGGAGCAGTCAAATAGCTTCTCAGTCTCTTCATGATTTGTCCTGGAATATTTTGTTGGTTACAAATGTGGTTTACTTGTTAATGATCAGTAGGGAAGATGGGCTTCTAAGTCTTAAAACTTCAAGGAACAAAATGCTCTCTTCCCCATGTTCTGTTTCCACCTCTGCTCCCTGCCTGGAAAAACCTCTGAAAACCAAACCCAAACCATCCTGGGGAACCCAACACTTGGGTTTAAGTGCTGAGGGTTTGTTTTTTTTTTCCTTCAAGAAATTTGCCTTTTATAAAACATCTCCCCTCACACCACTGTCTTTTCTGCTTCCATGGACACCCCTCCAGAAGGACCCTGGTCCCTCTTTGTTCTTTCCACCCCTTCAATTCAAAGCCATCGTTTGTCATATGAAGGCTGGAGGTGAAGAGATTCCTAAATAAACTGGAATTACTTTAGTTGGGTGACCTGGTGACATATACGTGTATCATGTAACTGGCTGAAGTAGTGGGATCTGTCCTTTGCCCCCTTCCAGCACGCATTCCCTGCCTTCTGCCAATTCTTGTTTTTAGTTAAAAAAGCAAAAACCTAAGTCATTGAACTTCCCACAACAAACTGTCTTGCCCCAGACCTACATGGCACAACCAGCTGAAAATCCAGTAATTAAAAGAGACTGAATAAAAAGACCTCTCTTATTGACATGCTTTCTTTTTAATGAGCTCTGTTTTATGAAAAACTGTGAAACGTTTTTTGCCATAACTCAGGCAAAGCCTTTAAAAATGATTTTAGGGAGGAAAGAGTCTTTCTTTTGGGCACATTAAGGCCACCAATAACGTCTGCAGAGAAACCAGTTTTGTAGGCAAACCTTGGACAAAACCCGGACTTAAAGAACTTTGTGCAAGGATTCCAGGCCCAGTAGAGATAATAAATGCCTCCTGGGGGTTTAACTCCTCTGAGGACTTCAGATATCTGTTAATGAGTATTTTAGTACTATTAATAAGATAGATATCTTAAACCATAGAATTTTGCATCTGTTCTACTCACTCCCTTTCCAGCAGGATGCTCGGAGCTGCAGCCCAGCTCTTGGATCTTACTTTCCACCTCAGCATACGCCCAGCTGGAGTTGGAGAAAACCCGGGGGCTTTTTTACTCCAAATTTAAAACCCCAAAAGCCACTCAAACAGCCAATATCATCCCAGAATTGAATGCTACAGCTTTAAGATCAGGTGCTGGGGCGCTCTCGGCGCACACACACAGCTCCTCCCGTTGGCTTTTTTTTTTTTTTTTTATTCCCCTTTCTCACGCAGCGCCCATATTCGCCATAAGAGCGTTTTTTGTTTTGTTTTTTTTTTTTCCCCTAATTTCTTTTTTTTCCTCCTCCGAAATCCACCAAAACTGAAGAAAAATCCAAGTGACTGTTCTTTAGCAGCTGTGTGGCCCGGAGTTCAGTGGGGAAGCGGCTTCCTGCCGTCCCTATTCATCACCTGCTTCAAAGGCGGGCGGGCTGCTCCAGTGTGCAGGCCAGGTAGGGTGCCATTGTGCGCAGGCGGGGAGGATTAGTATCAAAGCTGCAGCAACCAGGGCCTTGGTCTCGGGCTGCCATTCAGGCTAGCAGGGAGAGGCTAAGAGTGGCCAAGGTCACAGCATCCAGTGTGGTTCGGACTGGGAAAGGATCCTGAGAATAGAGGGCTTCTTATGAAATCATGGCGCAAGCTTGCGGCACAGCAGGTGCCCTTCTGGAACACATACATCTGTTTATGTTGGGATAGCGTAGCTGACAACGGGATAATAGAGCTTTGTTGGGGTTTTTTAATCATTTTCTTTCTTTTTCTTTTAGATATATGTATATATATATATATATCTAAAAGCAGGCAACTGTATATCCAACGGGCGTTGCGGAATGTCGAGGGAAGAGCGTTCGCTTTGGAAATCATAAAGAAATCTGTAAAAGATTTAATTGCTGGAGTGGGGGGGTTTTGTGTGTGTGTGTGTGTATACTTAAGAGAAGGGGAGAGCAGGCTGCCTGTTAACCATTTAGGCTCCTCAGCCCTGCTGATGAGCAGCAGCAGGACACGGGAGGGGGGGACTGGTCACAGAATGCGATAATGCAAATTTTATTTTATTATTTTATTTCTTTTTCCGTACGCTCCGACTTTTGTACCAAGAAATTGGTTAAGGATGCGCTGGATTTGCTGGGTTTGTCTCCATTGTTGGGATTGTCTGGAGGAATTCTGTCACGCTCACAGTGTCTTTTTTTTTTTTTTTTTTTTTCTTTCCTTGAGAAAGGTGAGGTAAGAGTGACGTAAAAAATAAAATCGCCAACTCGATGAAATTAAAGGGGGGAAATTAAGCTGTAGACGAGTTGTCATGACGACAAGGATGTTCTGTTGATGAACTGTACTCCTCCCTGTCCAATCAGATAGTGGAGCTGAAGCTGGAGCATGAACAGGAGAAGACGCACCTATTCCAGCAGCACAACGCAGAGAAGGACGCCCTGGTCCGAGACCATGGACGGGAAATCGAGAAAAGGGAAAAACTGCTCCGCGCTGCCATGGCACAGCACGAGAGTCAAACTCAAGAAAGCAGGAAACGAGATGCCCAGGTAACGATCAATAATGTTTGAAAGGCTTATTAGAAAATGCTAATAGTGAGGGTTTCCTGTTTGCCAGCATTGTTGGTGATGCACGCTGTGGGAGCCTTAGCGAAACTGGCACGGAAACGTGATTTTGGGTTTCTTTTTCCTTTTTTTTTTTTTTTTCCCTCTTTTTTTCCCGCTTTCCCCCCTCCCTTCCCACTGCTGAATAGGGCTTTAACTGCAAAAACCACAGGTAGCCAGATTAAAAATCCCATGGTGCGCTATAACTCGGCCTATTTATAATCTTGTCTCTTTCTCTTTCATGATGGATTTGTTTAAGAAAAAAAGGTATCTGTTCTTTTCCCCCCCCCCAGCCCTCACACGCACCCCTCCTTTTCTCCTTCCTGGCCAAATCCATATGAATTATATCTGCTTCATTAGTAAAAAATTTTTTTTGTTTGAAATCCCTGCAGGTAACTCACGGATGGTTTTATTTCATTCTGTTCATATCTTTTTTTGTTTCAGTTTTGCATTCTAGATTTGCATTGTGTGTTTGGCTACGTGTTGGTGGCTGTTTGCTGAGATGATGTGGATTTGGGGTTGCTTTACCCTCACGTTTCTTTTCCGACACACACACGCACCCCTCCCATCCTCCATCTCTGTGGTCACTGTTGGAAGCCATTTGGCAGAATAATCCCCAGCTGGGGTAGCATTTGACTCTTCAAACTTCTGGATGAAATGCGCCCTGTCAGCATGGAAAATGATCTTTATGAGTTTTCAGTTCAAAAACCATCTTATTGCTTTTTTTTTTTCCCCAATGTATTTTGTAAAGATGGCATGGTGTCTTTTCCCAAGATCCTACCCTAAAAAGGCCTGCAGTGGCAATATTTAGAAATGTAAGGTGATTTTGTAGCTTAAAGAGTATTCAGAAAATGGTCTTTAGTAATCAGCATTAGAATTACTCAGCATGCATGGATTATTTTATACCAAAACTGGAGATTTTGGTAAGGCATCTTTAGCGGCGTTTGTTTGCCGCGCACCACCGCCTTCCCTACGAGATGTAAGACTCTGACATTGAGGCATTTTCACTTTACTTGCCTGTAGACTGGTAGGCTGTGTCTTTCTGGCAACTCTAATGGAGCTAAGTGAAAATGAAGATCTATTTTTTAATAATTTTTTTGTTGTTACCATTGTATAACTCAGGCTCTGTCGAAATCAAACAAACGGCTTGTAGGGGGAGGATGAGGGTGAGGTTGCAGAGCCAGGATTCATATCTCCCTTTCCACCATCATGGTTTTCCAAGGAAAACGAAAGATACTTTTGGGAGAACGCGTGGAGGAGGAGATTCAGGTGGCTTCTGGAAAATTAAACCTTGCCTTTTAGTCTCCTCTTGCTTATAAAGGTGAACAAAGATTTAAATTTTTAAAGTGGTTGGGTTTTATCTTTGGATTATTTCCCTTTGGCCCAAGATGCATCTTAGCTCGCTGCTTGCCATCCTCTCACCTGCACTCCTGATGTCATCTTTGCCTACAAAGGCAAAGCTGTGTTAAAAAATAGATTTAAAATTATATATAGAATTGTGTTGTCTTCACACCAGCATTCATGAGTGTGTTGGTCTGGATGACACTGAATGCAATGGTAAAGGAAGTGCCTTAAATGAAATCAGAAATCTGGGAGGTGCCTTGCCAGCATCTCTCTATTCACTCTTCTTGGAGGACATTTCTAGCAAGAACTGGAGCCCAAAGTTTGGTTGTGCTTTGTGTTTGCAGTGGGATATGTAATGCTACTGCAGCTGCTATGTAAAAAAAAAACTGGAAATTATCGCAGCTCTTAGGAAAATCTGAACAGTCTGAATAGCAAAAACTTTGGCCTTTTTACAGGGCTTTTCTTTGTAGTTTGAATATCCCTGTACAGTCATTTGAACATTGCTGCCATGAGAATGACATGTAAATCAGGGAAGAAAATGCGGCTGCCTTTGACTCCAAGAGCTGTTGTTTATTTAAATTCCGGTAAGAATCTATCAGCTTTCAGGGGCACATTTTTTCCATTTTGGAAAATAAATAGTTCTTTGTTCCTTCCTCTGCTCTTTGGATTAAAAACCACTTTTCCCTTTGCAACGCGCTTACCAGACAATATTCCTGTTTCCTATGGAGTTAGGGCACATATTTTTAATAATTTTTTTTTTTTTTTTAATCTTCACATGTGTTTACTGAATGCGTGTTTTGGACATCTAACATGACTAATGGCTGTTGTAATTTATGAAACATTTGGCAGTCTTTTAACCAAGATATCACAGTGAATCTGTGAGGTGATGGGGCTTTTTAAAAACCTCTTCAAATGGAACCATGTTTGACAGCAGCAATTTTTAGAAGTGCTTTATGTTAGAGTGAAGGTGTGGTGAGACTCGAGAAGAGGCCATTTTGCTTTACTAAATGCAAAGATTCGCTGGGTATTGGAAAAAAATAATAATTAATCTTAAGCCCAAAAGAGTCGTTTAGCTTCAAGTACCCATCTCTTCAATGTGTGGTGAATGGTGTGAAAGCACCTTTATTAAAGGTATTCCTTGTTCTTCTTTCTGAAATCTTTTCCCATATGAAAGAGTAGGCAATGTTGAAAATATGTTTTTCTTCCTGCATTACTAAAGACACCTATGACTGAGTACTGTGGAACAATTGATTTTACTGTTACTGAAAAGGTCTAATTATTTTTTATTGCATATCCAAGCCATCTACTTTCACATAGGTCTTCAGCTCCTGTGGAAGGTAGTATATAAAATGGTTGGATTTTATTCAAATATGAGTACATTTATTAAAGCTTTACTCAGAACTAAAGTAAAAAAATTAAGATTTCATTACACTGACAGTTTTTACTTAACTATAAAATAATGTTACTACTTGTTTGAAATACAAGTTTCATACGTGGTAAGGGAAGAGACTTAATCACTTTTTGTATTGCTGATGAATTTCTGGATAACAATTGCATTCCACTTAAGCTCTTGGATTTATCCATTTCTAGGAGGTTTGCTTTGATTTTTTCACCTAGGGTTATAATGCTTGGGGAGGAGTAAATTGACATGTAGGTCAATAAAAGTCAAAGCAGTACAAAGGCTTTTATACCATGCTGTGTTCTTGTAGTCTTTTAAATCCTATATGTTTTATGTGAGCTGCCATAATATTGTTATTCTTTAAAGAGTAGTTAATAATACAGGATTCTTTTTTAAAGGGTGGTTTTGAATCACGACTTCTATTTATTTAGATTATTTTACATCTGGATTTTCTTTAGGATCCTTTTTAAGCTACAGTTTGGTTGGTCGTTTATTCCCACCTTCCATCTCTCTTTATACAATAGTTCACCAAACAGGGAAACTCCTTTTGTTTGCATAAAACCAGCTTTGCTACTGAATTGGCTATTTGCTGAAGCAAGGCTTCTAATTCCAGCAGGCTGTGCATCCTGTTTGCTTCTGCAAACTAAGCCAGGTTAGGAAATTTTACTAACTTCTGCCCCATGGGCTGTGGTACCAGCTGTACCCTGAGATTTTCCCTTTATCCTGCTCATCCCAGCATCCAACACGTGCCCTCAGCCAGCTCAAAGGTTTCCATGTTCCAGCTGCCATACAAAGTTGGATCATTTTCCTTCTTGTTCTTCAACTGTTGACCTTTGGGCAAGAAGAAGAAAAAAATTGTACCCCTGGCACTTCAAATACAGCCCTTTGCACTAAAGCAAGAGGAAAAAAAAGTTTCTATAAGGAAATGGAATTCTCTTTCCAGGTTCTGCTATGAAATAATTGGTGAAGCCACTGTTTCCATCCATCTGTAATTGGGTCAGGAGGAGCTGGAACACCAAGGAAGATTTTGCCAGTTTTTGTTACTGCCATCCCAGAGTTTCATTTTAACATCTACTGCTCATGCTCTCAACCATGGGGCTGCTTGAAGAGATGGTCACTGGTGTTTAGGGGTGTCAAGGCTCTCAATAAACCATTATTAGTAGGGCAAAGCTCCAGCAGTTCTGAGGTCATAGGAACACACAGATTGGGAATGGAAAGTGTGATAAAAAGAGCAAGCCAGAGGCATCAAGAAGAGTTAATAAGGTATTTTCCCATGGCTGAAGTATCAGCTTCCTTTTTCCCATGGCCAAAGTATCTGCTTCCTTTTTCCTTGCTGGTTTTTTGCCCTTCTTGTAATCCTCTTGGCCTTTACCATCCTGGTTCCCTTTACCTTAGAACCAGCAGCTTTTTCCTTGGAGCCCAGTGTACAGGGCAGACTTTCACTCCTCCTCTTAGAAAATTTGCTTTTTCTGCAACTGTTGCTTTGTTCCTCATTTTGTCTGAATTAATTCTGAGCTCTTTGAGCCTGCTGGGTTAACACTATAAAAAGAAAACCAGTCAGGATCATTATTTTCATTCCAGCAATGATCATTCTTTTTGTTCCAACAAATCCTTGACATATGTTTGTAGTTTTGTACAGACAGTTAATGTATCAACAAAGTGGGGGGAAACTGGAGAGATTTATCTGACCTCCATCTATCTATGTGGTCAGTCTGCAGTGGTACTGAGCTGGTTGTGATGGGGAGAGCTTTATCAACCACTGATAAGAAAATACAAGGGGAAAAAAAATAGAAATATTACAGACTTGTTAAGTGATAACTGGCTGCCCCAACACATGCACCATTTCTGTCTGTAAGTGCTACCTCAGCAGCAGCTTTTCAGTGCTTTACTAACACAGAAGGAATTTGGGAGCATTTGTTTCACAATGGGAGACTCCCTTAAACTTTGATCTGAAAGATCCTATTGTTACTGTACTGATAAATCACTGATCATCTCTTCTGCTCCAGCTAATTGTCCCCATATCTCAAAACACCAGTCCTCAGGGTAGCTGTGGAAGCACTTGGCTTGATTGTGCCTGGAGGATGCAGATAGATGCAGCCTGTGAAACATTCAGATGGTGGTAGTGCTACTGAAGTCACTTCTGTACAGAACTTGGTGTAAATAAATTGTGACTCATTTTTTCTTTGACTTCTTTTTCTTTTCTGAGTCGAAGATGTCTTTGGCATGAGAAGAAATGCATTGTTTGCTACACAGGCTTTCTCTGCAGACAATCTAAATGATGGAGTTGCAATCCAAATATTTGTTATATTTTATGTGGGAAATCTGGAGAGAGACAACCATTCCCTTTTAGCCTTTCCTAAACAAAAGCCTTTGGCTATGTTGCAGCATAGTTAATTTACCACCAGTCAACCCAGCATAATGGACATGACTGGTGATGTAAAATATTTAAAGTACCAAATATTTGTTGCAGCACTTGCATGGGTTTTGGGTTTGTTTGTTATTCATTGTCTGCTGACTCAGAATGGGAATAGATCCCACTGATGGGGAAGATCTACTGAAATCCAGGGACTGATGCTGGGTCCTGTAGAGACAGCCAAACTGGGCTTTAACTGATAATATTACTGTGAAGCTGAGAAGTAATGAAATAGCCAAATACACCAGGTTCCTGGGGAAATACCCCTGTGCACCTTTCCTGCTCAGCTGAAGCCACATTTGTTGTTCCTCCTGCTTCAAGTCCCCACTTCTAAGCTGCTTCTCTTTGAGATGCCTTTGAAAAGCCTGTTGAACAAGCAAGAACCATCTGCCTCTTCCTTGCTGAATGGACCCATCAAAGTGTTCTCCTCCTGTACTGGGTGATCAGCTCTGATCTCTTCCCCATTTTTCCTTGACTCACCGTTTTTACGACCTGTCTGAAATTAGATGGGGAGGAATTTGGTGCAGGAGGGGTGACTTTGCATCCTCCTCTGTCTTTTTATACTTCAGGCTGTTCAGCATTTGGAATCTTTGCTAAGGACATTTTTTGAAGCCATACATAATGGTGCATAAATTAAAGTTTGCTGATTAAAAGTGTTAGGTTAGCCTAGGAGGGAACTGACATTTTGTGCTGTCTACTGTGTATGTAAAAGAGAAAGCAGTTGCCATAGAAACTGCCTCATCACATCATGTGAACTCTGATTCTGAGATGGAGTTCTTTTCAGCAAAATGGACTTTCTGTACACAGAATGTGAAATTGGATCTATATGATAGTTGTTCTAACACTGTAGTAAACACTGGGTCTTTTTTTGGATTTGCTTTTAAATCTTGTCAGCTGAAAAAGCAGAGGATTTAATTTCACTTGTGTAGAGACAGGGTGTGTATCGTGTGGCAGTAATTGCATTCTATAGCAGTGCTCCCTGTTTAGGAAAAAGTGATTATTTCCTGCACAGAAGTTAATAAATAATAGAATAATTTCTCTGAAAAAGACATCAGATTTGTCTTGCTTCTCAGTGGGGTCAAGGATCTTTATGCCAGTTTTTAACAGCCCTTCTAGGTGTGGCCCTTGCATACAGGGTGTGGCTTTGCTTGTAGGATTTCTGAGTGATGATTCCAATGAATAATGAACATGAACAGACAGTAAGCTCAGACAAACCTCATTTATTGAGCTTCCTGAAGGTCCTGGTGGGCTCATTCCTCCAGATAACACAGTTTGAGGTCTGTGTGAGGGGCAGCCCTGCTCTCCAAGATGCTGACCACTTCCCCCCAAGAGATCCCATCCCAGAGGGTTTGTTGTGTCCTGTCAGCCAGGTTCTTGGTGCAGATGTTAAATCAGATCAGCCCCACTTGACCTTTCAGAAGTTCTGCTTGTAGCTGGTTGCCTGTTGACTCCTCATCAAACCCAGTGGTCCAGCACATCCAGCCTGTCCCTTCAGACTGACTCTACTGCTGCTATAAAGTCTGTATCAAAAACCTTGCCAAAATCAAGATAAAAGACATTGACAGCTCTCCCCTTCCTACAGAGTCAGGCATTTCATTGTAGAGGACACTCAGTTTGCTCCAGAATGATTTGCCCTCAGTATATCCAAGTTGGCTGCTTCCAATGCCCCTTTTATTCCTCCAATGCCCCTTTTATTCCTCCAATGCCCCTTTTATTCCTCCAATGTCCCTTTTATTCCTCCAATGACCCTTTTATTCCCCATGTGCCAGAAAATTAATTTAATGGAGTTTTACTCCATAAATGTTCCAGGGTTAGAGGTGTCCTGCCTATGACTACCTACTGAGGTGCTATGTATTGCAAATTAAATAGTTAATTTTTATTTTAAAGACCATGCTTATTCCCTTTTCCCTTCTGCTATAGAGAGATTACCTAAAATCAATTTAGTCTCTCTTCCTTAGGTCAGCAGATGTTAATTCCATTCACTCCCTGCCACCATAAATCAAGTTTTGAACAGTAGTCTAGCTCTAAAATGATTTATTGGATAGGAGAGATTTTATGATCCATTCAGTTCCTCAATTCAAAGGTATTAGAAATACCAAATGAAAGAATGAAACACTAGAAGAGAAATTATGACAATCTGCAGCTTGCAATGTTAACACCACTTGTTTTGGCAGTATTACTGGTCTTAAAACAATAGGATCCATATGGATGCTAATTTCCCCAATTTTGAGTAATAAATACAACCTCTTTATGGCTTAAGTAATGATATTACTCAATACCACTGCGGGGTCCAAGCAGAGGGTTTCATGATGAGGTAATAAATAGCAATTTTGGAGAGCTGATTATTTGTATTTTTCTTTTATGTGGTTTGTGATGGGGGGAAAAAGGGATCAGAGAGCCAGTGAGCAGCCTTGCCCTCTCCTGTAGCTGACATGCTTTGGCTGAGGATATGTCAGCTGGGAAATATGAGCCCATCCATAAAGCTCCACACACTCCCACATGAAAGTCTTCTGGAGAAACCTTCAAGTGGAAAACAAGTAACAAATTGCAGCTGAGCTGCTTATGGCACAGAGCAGTGTCCTGGGCATCCCACCACAGCTCTGCTGAGCCCTCCATGGATGGCTTGGGGCAGAAAGAACAATGGGAATCTTCTCTGCTTTTCCTGTTTCATGGGCAGGAGCAATGGGGAAAGGGGGAAAAACCCAACCCCCTGTTATCTGTGGCTCTTCAGAGTCTCTCTTTCTGCCTGAGATGTCAGGAATTAGCTGAAAGAGGTTCCCCACCTTTTCCAGGCATTCAGCTCAGAAGAAAACATCACTTCTCTCTCTTTCTGAGCTGGACCTGTTGCCCACCGGAACCTGGGAGGCCTTGGTGTTGTTCCACCTTTCCTATCCTGCTGCCTTATCTCCTCCTGCCTTTTTCTGTTTGTTTTCCTACAAGCCCAGATAAGCTCAGGGCTTTTAGGGTGATGCATTTGGGGACATTCCAGATAGAGAAAGCTTTGCCTCAGCTTTGGGCTTTGGACATGTGTCTGTGTTCCCATTTTCAGAACTTTGTGTCCTCATTGCAGTTTGTCTGATTTTCTTGGAAACTTGTTCCTTTTTTCCCCATTTCCTCTTCGTTTCCTCTTCGTTTCCTCTTTGTTCCCTCTTCGTTCCCTCATTTTCCTCTTCGTTTCCTCTTTGTTTCCCTCTCCTTTCCCTCTCCTTTCCCTCTCCTTTCCCTCTCCTTTCCCTCTCCTTTCCCTCTCCTTCCCCTCTCCTTTCCCTCTCCTTCCCCTCTCCTTCCCCTCTCCTTTCCCTCTCCTTTCCCTCTCCTTTCCCTCTCCTTTCCCTCTCCTTTCCCTCTCCTTTCCCTCTCCTTTCCCTCTCCTTCCCTCTCCTTTCCCTCTCCTTTCCCTCTCCTTTCCCTCTCCTTTCCCTCTCCTTTCCCTCTCCTTTTCCCTCTCCTTTCCCTCTCCTTTCCCTCTCCTTTCCCTCTCCTTTTCCCTCTCCTTTCCCTCTCCTTTTCCCTCTCCTTTCCCTCTCCTTTTCCCTCTCCTTTCCCTCTCCTTTTCCCTCTCCTTTCCCTCTCCTTTTCCCTCTCCTTTCCCTCTCCTTTCCCTCTCCTTTCCCTCTCTTTTCCCTCTCTTTTCCCTCTCCTTTCCCTCTCCTTTCCCTCTCCTTTCCCTCTCTTCCCTCAAACAAAACCAAACCAAATTAAAACCAAAATACATCCTTTTACCACACCTTACATTGAATCTGAAGTCAGCCAGTGGAGCTGCTCTTGCCCAGTCACCCTTGAAAACAATGATTGCCATTTGACTTCACCAAATACACTTTCTTTATTTTGAAAGAGTGGCAGAGACTCTGACAGTGATTTAAAGTCTTTAGTGTTGATTTCTTGCAAAAAAAAAAAAAAAAATTCACAGTATGACTTTACTGTAGACTTTTTTCCCCCAATTATTCTACATGTTGGCAGCAAATTAGCTTTGAGGGAATATTGTGCACATCATAGCTCTCTGCTGAGGTACTGGGGAGGCAGTTTTGGATCTTTTAGCTCAGTCAAGCCACTGACTGACGTTCATGTCTCCTCTTTCTGTAGATTTGAAAGACTTCCTTCTGACAGGGAAGGTGATGTGGTAAAAAAAAGCAAAAAAAAAAAAAGCCAAAGTAGAAGAAATGATTGGCAAAGTGGTGGTATCATCAAATGTTCAAAGACTTTGCAAATTGAAGCTTATTAAGCTGACATTTTTGTCTTCTATTCAGCACTAATTGGAATCCTGCCTGGGTGCATGATGTGGAAGGTACTTAATACCTGAGTGTTTATCATGACAAAGTGACAGAAATCCATGTCAAGGATGCTGTGGATCTCTGTTGGATGGAGAAAACAATAATTTTCAAAGTGCAATTACATATCTCATAGTCATTTGGATTCCTAAGTATTGAAAGTCTTTCTGAAATATAGCAAATAAGCAAACTTGATTTTGGGGCCTTAAAATATTGGCCTGATTGTAAATATTCCATCCTCAGGTTTTGAAGTTGTTATTCAGAGTTTAGAAAACCAACACTGTTGCAGTTAAAGAAATAAAAACAAAACAAAAAACAAACAAACAAAAAAAGCTTGACATAGTGTTTTTACTTAGAAAAGATCTGAAAATCCCAGGAAGAGTGAACTCTGTCTTTTGTCTGGGTTCTTCTAATGTTGCCTCTGACAGCTTGAATTCTTTTGTAGTCAGTGCCTTCTGCTGTATTGGCATCTGTAAAATGAATTTAGAAAAGAGAAACGGTGAGGAAGGTGATTTTTGGAGTACACAGAGTACACTGGAATAGTTGAAAATAGCTGCATGTTCTCCTGCTGTATTTGATGTCTTTGGGGACTTTGAGTTTGAGGTCCCTGCCTTTTAGTCTGTATCTTCATCTTGGACCTTCTGAAGTTGAATTCAGCTCTTCAATAAAACCTTTAGTATAATTCAAAGTTAATATTTAGTCAATGGTTGATGGAAATATCAAGCTGGTATTGAAATCATTGCCTGAACTGCTGCTTCTAAAAAAATCCAGATGGATCCTTGCAAAGTAATAGATTGAAAACCAAAAATACCCCTCAAAAATCAGTGTAGTCTGGGTGCTGTGTCTTACTGTAAACTCCAGCATTCCTGTAACTAAAAAGGTGTTGAGAAGCAATAGTTTAGGGGTTAATGATAATTATTTATATTGCTGGAATCCTCTCAGGGGTCTGAGTTTCCATTGTGGTAGTAAAAATAAATAAGAACAAATGATTCCTGTCCCAATAAGGATGTGCTCATAGGATGCAAGAAATCTGCAGCAAGCAGAAGGTTGAGGACCTGTGAGAATGAGGTTTATCAGGAGATTGACATGGTTTGAGCAAAAAGCAGAAGACCCAGCACATGAAGTGCTTCCCTCAAGTGCCTCTACTGATGACACAGGGAAAAACCCTTTCCATGGGTTCTCTGGAGCATTCAGAGACATCTCAAGGACATTGGGTACTTGCCATCTCTCTAGCTGCTGCTTTTATCAGAAGTTTATGTGACTGAATAGCAAGGAGAAGGAGGTGGGAAATGAGCACATGAAGAACATCTTTGTCTGTTCTAAGTTTGGGCACCCTTATAGTGATTCACATCCTTATAAAAATAGTTGTTCTTCTGTAGCTATGTTTAATAACAACTATCTGTAAGCCTTCTAACACTGTGTAGTGTGTTGATTTGCCTGTAGGGAAGCAAAATTAAAGAATAATCTGTTGTACTACTAATATTACACTATAATTGTAACTCTTGAGCTCTTGAATCCTGTTGGAGAGCAGAGGGGCAGAGAAGAGAACAGGACACAAGCTATTTCTATATTATTGCTTGCATCAGAAAATATTAAATTTCTTGCTGCAGTCAGCTGGAGGTGGTAGGAGTGTGTTTGGATGTACATGTGTGTGTACACGTGTTATTGCCCTCTAATGGATAGAAGCTGAATGGCTCAGCTTTGCAGGCTGAGGTGCCTTTCTATAGCAAAACATTATGTTCAGGGTGTCTGATATTTTCCATTTCAGAAGAATCTTGCCACGTTTATTCATAAGCCTGCTGCCTCTTTTGTGGGGAACGTTCTTTTAGTTTGTAAAATTAATTGGGAATTCAATTGAGTGCCAGAGCTTAGTGAAATGCCTTTTCTTTGTTCTCTGAAGTTGCATTTTAGCTAAACCAGAACTGCTTAAGATGTGCCAGAGTGCTAAAAATATGACATCTCTGTTCCTTCATCAACAGCCTTGGGAGAGAAAAGAGCAGAGCTTGGTCCCCTGGTCATGGTGCACCCAGAGTCTGCCCCTGCTTCACCACTCCAGGTACCCAGGACCTGCCAAGCTCCTGGGATGTGGGTGCCAGAGGAGCCACTTTTCTGGGTGACACTCAAGCTGTAGCAGGTGTTCCCTGGAGCCACCTCATCCCATCCTGCTGAGCAGCTTCCTGGCTGCTTGCCTGTGTAATTTGTTTGCTGGGGAAAGTGTGTAATGTGATGTTTATAGACTGAGGTTTCAAATCCTAGTGAGATTCCTGATAAAATCAAGTATTCTGGTGGGGCACGATAGATTAGTTTTGTTTTCCTTTATAAAATAAAATTATCTGTGAAGGTAACTTTAGATTAACCTCAGAAAGGAGGCTGCAGGTTAGTTGGAAATTGGATTTACAATTGTTTGTACAGCAAGTAGTCTGCTTCTACACTTCTTTATAGTGGAATCCCCCCCTAGCCTTATTTTTCCTAGGACTTTGTTTTCTTTCAATGAATAACTTTGGGAGAATTAAGTCTCTGAATTATATTTTTTGTCTCTGCAGCCAACAACTTTTCCTTATCAGAATTCCCAGTGCTTGTCTTTGCAGTTACATCCTGGTGTGGTGCTTTGGACACATCAGGACATTTGCTGCCAGCTTGTAGATGCATGGGACCAGAGCAGCAGTCAGGATCCAAAAGTTCTCCTCCTCTCCTGGAGCTGATTCTGATGCTGGTGTTAGGCAGTGTGGTATTTACAAAAAGGTTCCTGATGGGTGTGGATTGCAACAAGCCAAATATTCAGACTTATGAAATCATGGAAATGTTCTGGGCTAACCAGCAACTTGATTTTACCAAGCTCTGCCAAGGTATCTCTGTTCTCTCTGTGCATTAAGCTTTAGCATAATCAAATTTCTATTTATGATCCAACTGACAATCTGAATTGAGGTTGGAAGAGCAGAAGGACCAATACATGAATCAAATTCCTTTGTCATCACTGGGTTTTCATAGGAATGACTTCTCCAAGGTGTGATACAAGGCAGGATGTGCTCTTCCAGTCCTTCCCCAGGGCTGGGATGCTTCCTTCCCTCTGCTCTCCCTGTTCAGTGGAATGGGCACACAGTCACAGGACACTTCTCGTTGTCATCTGGGAGCTCACTTTGGAGCAGAAGAAATTCTCTGGTTTTATAGCTACTACATTTTCTACTCATGGTAGAAATAGGGGGGAAAAAAAGAAAAAGTTTTGTTATCAGAGGGATGTTGCAGCCCAGGATAGGGACTTTATCTGCATTTCTAAATATTGGTATTTTTCTTCTGAACATGTTTCCTAGCAAAATGGGTTTGTTTGTTGGTTTTTTTCTTTTTTTTTTTTGAGAATAGTTATTTCCCACTTACAATCCATCAGCAGCCATTGTGTGTATTGTTTAGCATCAACAGAGGAGTTTTTCTGACTGTTATTTTGATTTGCTGGCTTGGTTCGTGGGTGAATTATGAAAGCTCTGATTGTTTAGGGCACAAGAAAGGTCCAGTACATTACTGGCTCACTTAATGCATGCACATTGTGGTGGCAGTGGTAATAGCACCATTAAAGAACAAAAGGTAGCAACACATAGTAGCTCTGTATCTGGCCAATCCCCTCAAATTACCATAAATATTTGAGCAATCTGAATAGTTTTGGACTCTGTAGTAAAGCTTTCCTGTTCTTATCTGGCACTGAAGGAATGTGGAATAAAGTATTCATTTAACCAAGTATAAAAATATGTATGCTATGCAGTTCTAATCATGTGTCATTAATCAGAAAATACTGCAGAAACTCTGACAAATTAAAAACACAAGGATGGGTCTGCAAGGGCTTTTTCAGTCATTAAAAAGCTGCTTCACCTCTCAGGCAAACTATTTAATGGCAACTTCTTGCTCAGTGTACTGACATCTTCAAAGGCTCTGACATCTGTCGGCCTTTGAACTACCATTAAAAAATATTATCCCATTTCCATTCTTTTATGCCCATTTTTTTAATTATAGCCCTTCTTTCAAGTTAGGAACATGGTTGGTTTAAATGATGCTGTCCTTTCGTTTTCAGCCACCCAGCTGCGGTTTGAATAAATTGATGGAGAATCAAAGGAGGGACTTTAAAGGGAAAAGGTTTGATGGACTTGGACTCCGAACCAGATGAGGTTTTATGATGAAAAGGGTTTAATCCCAGCACAGGCATCTCTTCTATCAGTCGAGCAGTACAAAGCAATTCATATATATAGGTTCACGAGAAATGATCTTTTTTTTTTTTTTTTAAACAGCACAGATCTCTTCAGGACTTGCAAATGTGGCATTAGCTAATATTCAGAGAGCTGATTTCCTTTCATCCACCAGAAGCTTATGATTATAGTACAGTTCTCGAATTGGAAATGAGAGCTGCAACACAGATTTAAAGCCCTGCTGTCTGATTTGTATTCAATATACATGTCACTGCGGGACCAGCGAGTCTGGGCCGAGCTGCTTCAATAAAGGGAAAAACAGTTTCAGCATCTGAATTTCAGGGAGGGGGGGGGAAAAAGTACCAATTAATTCTTACCTGCTCTGCCTGAGTATTGTGTCGGATACTTAGGAGATTGCTGTGGTTTCTAAAGCTGTGCAAACAGCCCCTTGTGATACCAGTTCTTTGGCAACTTTTGCATCAGAAAATAGGTGGCATTAATCAGGGCTGGTTTCTAATGCTGGCGTTTATATGGAAGGCCATGTTTGTTTTGCTGTGCAGGAGTTTCAGGGAGGTTTAGGAGAGACAGCCTGGCTATTCCTTTATAGCAATCTCCTTCATTAATGTGGTAATTAGGCATGCATGTGGAGAAAACTGAAATCTCTGTCTCAACAACTGCATCATTATTTGTCAGAAATAGCATCGTGTGATAACTGAGAAATACCCTCGCCAGTAGTTCCCTGATCTTCATGTTGGGAGAAATGTGGTACAGAGACATGAGCTCTTATACACAATCAGATTGTGTCCTTCCAAACACTGATGCTTTCCAGGAAAGGAAAAGCAGTAGGTTTCCACAGTCTGCAGTTGACATCCTCTGGAAACACTGTGCTGCATTGTTGTACGGAAAGGAGACTGCTCCCTTTTCCCTGCTTTGCCTCCACTCAACATCTTTTCCTTCAAGTTCCTCCCCACAACCTCTGTTCCCTGCCAGAGTGTTCAGTTTAGGGGTAATGCATTGCTCCTCATCTCTGAATGCAATGTTGAGATGGATTTTCTTTTTTGGAGGGTGGGTGGGTAGTAATTATAAATATGGAGCTGCATAAATGGATGTACTCAGTGGGTTATTTCACTTTACTGATATTTCATAGACTTTGTGTTTAGCCTGCATGTTGATTTTATGTATAAAATATAGATTAATATTTATTTGGAGTCCAGTAGATTCAAAGCAGTTATATCTAAATCAGTCTGAAGAAATCCCTGCCCAAGGATGCTATGGCCTACTTGTCATTCCGAAAATGAAAGTGGCATCAGCTGAATTCAAGGGCAAAGTGAGAAGGATGAAAAGGATAGAGATCAATGTAAAGGTGCCAGAGGAAGATACTGACCCAAAAAAACCTCTCAATTCCAAGAAAAAAGTGTTATGCACAGAGGTTTCATTTATTTTGTACAGATCATCCTGGGATTGATCTTGTCTTTCTGAACTGGCAGGTGTGGAGCAAGATGCTTCCAGAAAGTCTCAGAACTCAGAGGAGCCACTCTGAGGGGTTGAGTACAACCAGCACTTGAGGATGAAGGTGCAGAGCAGGAGAGCAGGTGTGGGATCAGCTGTGGATGTGTGCAGAAAACACACAATAGGATCTGTCAGCTCCTGCCTTGGGCTCCAACCTAACACCCAAGTTGAAGACTTTCTTCTCTAGGACTTTCATCCTCAGGGGGAGGTGACAAATGGATCTGATATAAGGATTGCCACTGGAGATGCTCAACTAGAATGTGCTTCTTTCAATTAGGAGTTGATTTCAAATGGGAGAAAACCAAAAGTTGTACCTGTGTGTGTAATTCTGCATCTTCTTGTGCAGAATTTACCACATCTCATGGGTTAACAGAGGTACTGCAGCCATTGTCACTGCCTGGCAGATACCAGGGTCCTTTGGAAAGTTGGAAGCTGATTATTTCTTTAAAGGGTAAACCTGTAAGTGACACAATTTTTATTTCTGAAGCTGCTGGGTTTCAGGCTTTCTGCCCACACGTATTGCCATTCAAGAGACTGAGAATGAGGGCTTCATGCTTGGTTAAAGGCTGTCATCTTCAATACAGCAGCATGCCAGCAGTAATGAGAGTTTCCTGCTGTATTAGCTTCTTTAGTAGAACAGAACAGTACACACAGGCTGGTGCATTTATCTTTAGTCATCAGCCCAGAGAATGAGAGCTTTCAGCTCCTGAGTTGGCTTCCTGGGACTATGCTGGAATTTTGAAAAATTTTCTCTTTTTCAGTCAGGGCAGAGCTTGAACATCAGTGTGAACTTCATCTCTTCCTCAGGCTGCCAATTGAGGTAGTGCTGGCAGATGGACCTGACCAGGAATTAGTATCTAAAGTTTGTGCTTCTACAAATATTAAGTTCAGAAGGAAAAGATGCAGATCTCAGCATCAACAGCTGACTCCTTGGACTTTGTGTCTGCATCTTCTCTTACGTTTGTCCTGTCAAATTTTGCAGTTTCTGTTACAGTCACCATAAAACCCTGACAGGAGAGGGTAAAACTTCTGGAATATTCCAAAAAATGTATCTAAATGCAGTGTGATGCTTGGTGGGGTTTTGGAGGTTGGGGTTGTTTAGGTTTTTTTCCTTCTTGAGAAGCCTTTTCATTAGTTGACATGGCAAAGCCATTTCTCATAGACAATACAGCCTGGACTTCTTCTGGGGACAAATTAGGAATTATAAGGTGTTTAATTTTGCTGCTTAATAGGGATGAATGTCTGTTGTAATCCCTAAATCTGTAATACATGGTGGCTGCAGTTAAATCAGAATTACATGTTGTTGAGGAAACGTTAATGCTTTTCAATTTAATGCATGGGAAATTGAAATGCAAATGTTTTTGAAATGCTCTGACTTCGGGCAAGCTGGACACAGAAATAGTGTCAGATTGACAGGGAGTTCTTCCCAACCCACTGCAGAGGTCTTTGCTCTCTAGGTCTCTGTTCCATTGCAGGAAAGTCCTATTCTTCCTTAAATATCAGTAGCTTTTCTTCACTTTCAGAACAAGCTTTGCTCTAAAGTTACTCCACAGCTGAATCTATCTCTAACATGAACAAAAAAGGAGTATTTTCCATTCACATCCTGAAAGACAGAAAAGAAAACTTGATATTTTTTTTACAAAGGGAAATGGGGAAGACTGAATGTGGAATTTGGTGTGATTTTTCATAGAATCATAGAATTAGAATCATAGAATTAGCCGGGTTGGAAGGGACCTCAGAGATCATCTAGTCCAACCCTTGACCCACCGGAGGTGTATATTTTAGGGATAGATTGTTATGGTTTGTATGATGCAGCAAACATGGATGTAGATACAGATTTTTATTTGTTTTTTAGCCACTCTGAATTTTATATTCTGCTTCCATTGTAGGGGATCACTGCATTAAGCAGATATTTAGGGCTGAATTTTTCTTTTTTTTTTTGTCTCCATCATATTTAAGTTACATTAATGCACTTATATAGATTATTAGGTGCCCAGTTGTATCTTACATTTCTTAATAGAAAGAGACAAGGAAAAGAATCCTTCAGGTAGTCCTTTCCAGGTAGGGCTCTCAGTTATCTTATTCACATAATTTTGTTTGGACAAAGAGAAATACATATGTGAACATCTCTTTCATCAGATAAAAAGGAGAAAGGAGGCTGGATGTTTTAATTTCTGACTCACTAATCTTCTTTCAAAGCAAATATAATAAATCATGTTAGAAACTGATCCATCTTCCAGACAGGAAAGCCAAGTCTTTTCCAGGTCTTGGAACTGGTAAATGGAAACTGTATTTTCATTTATCTCAATTTCAACTTGGTAAGTAATCCTTTTACTCACCAGTGCACTGGATTGTTCAGTTCTGTGTAGGTTTGAGGTTCTTCCATTTTATTAGGAAAGCAGTGACAATAACCAGCCCATAGGAAGTTCTGCTTTCTAGCCTCTATTAACTAAATTAGAATCAAATGGTTTTATGTAAATTAAGAAATCAAAATAAGCTCTGTTAATTTGAAGCTCTTTGTGGAGCTGTTCAAATGGATGGCTGATTTTCTTTCTTTGCCCACCCCTTTTCCCCCCCTCCTTTTTTTTTTTTTTTTTTTTAAGCCCAGTTTGTAGCTTCAGTGCCATTTACATTAATGAATTAGGCAGCTAAATGGTTTCTTTATGAGTCCAGATCTATTTCAGTGCACTCTTGAAAACAACAAAAAGCAAAAAAAAAACCCAAAAACAAACCAACCCAAAATAAACAACCAAACAAAACCCAAACAAAATGTGTGTTTTGCTTAATGCCATGTCACAGCAGATCTTGAGAATTCTTCCTCCCAGGCAGTCATAGATGGAGAAACAAGAAAGGTGCTGAGATTTTCAGTGCAGTTTTTTTTTACTGGGATTTTGATACCTGCATCCTCCATGTCTCTTTTCAGGCTTCAGAAATATCTGATGGAGTTAGTGAAGAGTTTGGGGGTTAGATTATCTATGGAAATGTTGCCTAAGGATGTCTTCCTATACAAATGACATGGCTAGTTTCTTTTTTTATTCATTTTATTCCAAATGGAGCTCAGCAGCTTTAACAACTTTATTGTTCTTCATCAATCAGCACTTCCATCATTTTCCAGGAAATTGCTGAAGCTGGAGAAGAAGAGTAGGCAAGATGCAGCAAGTGCATTACTAAGAAAACAAATTTAAAGGGTGCTGGATTTCTCTGGGGACTGTTACATGCAGGGGAAAACCAAAGTTGTCCATGGTTTTTTTAGGGTTGTTTAACCTCCAGCAGCACTGAGGGTGGTGTTAAACCTGCCCCCAGCCCTAACACCCCAGGAGATGCAAAATAAGTCAGTTTGGTAGGAATAGACTTCCATCAGATCCAGAAATCCTAAAGCAGTTCTCAGAGCATAGACAGTGCTCAAACAGTCCTACTAAGGAAGCTTACAAAGGTTTGATATCTAAAAGAAGCTTAAATCTGTTAAAATGAATAGAAAAAAAAATGTGTAAGTTAGCAGCTCAACACCTCACTTTACAAGTCCTAGTGGATGTTTTCAAGAGAGGTGTCAGAGGTCCATTTGCAAAGGTGAGAAAAGCTGTGATTGGGATGAGATGGAGCTGATAAACCACTGCTTAAACCCTGGAATACAGGGATTCAGATTTACACTGCTCAACAGCAAGCATTTTACTGTTAGGACTGTGCTTGCCATCTGCACTGCTTCTACATAAGTTTGTTGTTTTGTGGGTTTTTTTGATAGTTGAACATATAATCTCTTTGTGTCTAGAGAACTGCACCTCTTCGCTCTTCAGGTTACTGAATACAACTGTGATGTTTGTAGCTGTTTTCCTACCAGAAAATAGCTTAATTTGGTATTTTACAGCCTGATTTATAAACTAAGAATATTCCATTTATAAATGTAGCTATACCAACCCATCAGTGCAGTGTAGTCAAAGAAAGATGTGTTCCAGTTAACAAGTTGTGCACCAGCCTTACAGACAGGATTTTTTTTCCTTCAAGAATGAAGTATGCACAAAATACAAGCCTGGAAAGAAATGCATCTCTCTGAGTAGTGAAGTTTTAGCTTTTGCTAAATAGTATCTTATATATAATATAAAATTATATTTTAGTGTCCCCAGGAAGTACCAGAGTGGTGCTCAGGACTCCTTCTAGCCATGGGGGTGCTGGCAGAGCTCCTGCACCTCCGTGGTTCCCTCCGGAAGAGTTTGCAGAGCCTGATGCTTTTTGGAAGATTCTACCAATGCTTTTAGGAGGTGAGACCAACCTGTTGGTCACTGAGCTGTTGTTCATTTCCATTTCACACCATTTCATTTATCTGGGCCCTTAATTACCATATTGAGGGGCCTATGTGGTCTTACCCAAAAGGCATTTAAACTTTCACTGTGTTATAGATTGGTCTGTGAAAGCTGAGTAGTTGTTTATTACTGATCCCTGCTAATTTGTGCCCTGCCACATCATTACCCATGTGAGAATGTGCCTGACACTTGCTGAAGCAGTTTTCTTTGCAAATCAGATCTCTCTATTTAAGGATTCATGGTATTGACAAATCAGGAGAAAAAAATCGATAATAAATTCTTAACCTATTTTAACCAAAATTGCAACAGTATAGAAAATATAGCTGGTTAAAGTGGAGATAATTGGGTTAATTACAAACCTTTAGTTGGAAAATGACATTAAAAGCTTGAGTTAGTAAATTTTAATGACTTGCTAGTTCAAAGTTCTTTTAAATATCAGTTTAGATGTGAGATCTCTGCAGATTTGGACTGCTGCTTAAACAAAAAGATTGCTTTTTTCAGCACTGCTGTGCACCCTTTGTCCTGTTACAAAGGAGCCACAAAGGTAGCTGCCAGCTGGCTGAACTGCCCAGTTGATATTCATCTGGCATGGAAAAAAGCAGAGGTGTACTGGGACCAGAGAGTCTGACTCAGTAGGATGCTCCATGGACCAAAAGATCAGAGAGGCACCAGGATGGTGCCTGCCCCTTGGTACTGCACAAGTCTTTTATCTCTGAAGGGTAAAAATCATGGGGATAGTTCCCGAAATCCAGAAGGAGATCAAGTGTAAGACTGATTGTTGTGACTTGCTGAAACTTGCTGTTTGAAGCACAAACCAACATTGCACATCTTTGAAGTTCTAACAGTGATGGGGGTTTTTTTTTTTGAGAGCTGCAAACAAATCGGATTTGTTTACTTTTTCACAGTCTTTTATGTTAGATGCATTGCTTATTTTTGTGATGCTAGAGGAACTGGTCTTATCTGTTTCTCAGCACTTTATAAAGCTTTGTTTATTAATAAGAAAGCTAAACTAGTTCAAATTCCCACTTCCAACAGATAATCCCTTGGAGGGTGTTTGGCACTACATATGTCACCAGTTGCTGCACTGGGACAGGATGCTGCATCCACCTCTTCTGGGACATTGCACTGATTGGGGGGAAAAAGGGACTCATTGTCACCACCAGATTACTGGGTGTTTCTACTTTGTTCCTTATTTTCCTTGAAATTCTTCTTCATCATCAAAGTGAGATTTGTTTTTACTACAGACTTCCTTTCCCTTGGCTGGACTGATCTTTCAGAACAATCCACTCCCCAGTAACAAGTGTTGGGGATCCCTCATCCATCTCTCTCAGTGGGACAGGACACAAAGAAACAAACCTGCCTTTTAGAGGGACTGGTGGTTTTTCTGAGCTCCCTGTTCAAGTGCAGGCACTAATTTTAATGTTCTCTCAGGTGAGAAAATGCTGACCCAAGGGTGGTGAGAGAGCTGGCAGGAGAGCTCGCCAAGCCTCTCTCTATCATCTATCGACAGTCCTGGCTCACTGGGGACATCCCAGATGACTGGAAGTTGGTGAATGTCACACCAATCCACAAAAAGGGCAGGAAGGAGGACCCAGGAAACTCCAGGCCTGTCAGCCTGACCTCAGTGCCTGGCAGGGTTATGGAACAGATCATCCTCAGTGCAATCACACAGCACCTGCAGGATGGGCAAGGGATCAGACCCAGCCAGCACGGGGTTAGGAAGGGCAGGTCCTGCCTGACCAAGCTGAGCTCCTTTCATAATCAGGTGACCCGCCTGGTGGATGAGGGGAGGGCTGTGGATGTGGTTTACCTGGACTTCAGCAAAGCCTTTGACACCGTCTCCCACAGCATTCTCCTGAAGAAGCTGTCAGCCCACAGCTTGGACAGGAGCACCCTGTGCTGGGTTAGGAACTGGCTGGAGGGCCGGGCCCAGAGAGTGGTGCTGAACAGGGCTGCATCAAAATGGCGGCTGTGGTGTCCCCCAGGGATCAGTGTTGGGCCCAGTGCTGTTCAACATCTTCATTGATGATTTAGATGAGGGGATTGAGTCCATCATCAGCAAATTCACAGATAACACTAATCTAGGCAGGAGTGTGGATCAGCTGGAAGGCAGGAGGGCTCTGCAGAGGGACCTGGACAGACTGGAGAGTTGGGATGATCCCAAGGGGATGAGGTTCAACATTTCAAGTGCCGGGTCCTGCACTTTGGCCACAACAACCCCATGGGGAGCTCCAGGCTGGGCACAGAGTGGCAGAAAGGGACCTGGGAGTCTGGATTGTCAGGAAGCTGAACAGGAGCCAGCAGTGTGCCCAGGTGGCCAAGAAGGCCAATGGCATCCTGGGCTGGCTCAGGAACAGCGTGGCCAGCAGGTCCAGGGAAGGGATTCTGCCCCTGTGCTCAGCTCTGGTGAGGCCACAGCTTGAGTCCTGTGTCCAGTTCTGGGCCCCTCAGCTCAGGAAGGAGATTGAGGTGCTGGAGCAGGTCCAGAGAAGAGCAAGGAGGCTGTGGAGGGATCCAGCACAAGTCCTGTGAGGAAGGGCTGAGGGAGCTGGGGGTGTTGAGGCTGGAGAAGAGGAGGCTCAGGGGAGACCTCATCACTCTCTCCAACTCCCTGAAAGGAGGTTGGAGCCAGGGGGGGGTTGGGCTCTTTTCCCAGGCAACTCTCAGCAAGACAAGAGGGCAGGGTCTCAAGTTGTGCCAGGGGAGGTTTAGGTTGGAGATGAGAAAGAATTTCTTTCTGGAGAGGGTGATCAGGCATTGGAATGGGCTGCCCAGGGAAGTAGTGGATTCTCCGTGTCTAGAGATATTTAAAAAGAGACTGGATGTGGCACTCAGTGCCATGGTCTAGCAACCGCAACGGTGGTTCAAGGGTTGGACTTGATGATCTCTGAGGTCCCTTCCAACCCAGCCAATTCTATGATTCTATGAAAACAGCAGCACATGGAGAGGCAGCAGCTGGGATCTGTCACTCAGATAGAGAGGTTATTTATGGGCTCATATTTTAGGATATTATCCTGGAAAGGATTATTGTGATTGTGTAACTTAGCAGTTTATGTTTGAGGGATGTCCACTCAGAGGTTTTGGGGGGATTCTGTTGCTTTGGTTTTGTTGGGTTGTTTTTTGTTTTTTTTAATGTCATATGCAAGCAAAACTAAACCCAGCAAATTGAGAGCTGTGCAGTCACATGCAGCTGAGCCCAGTGAGGAGAACTTCTGGAACTTGAAAAGTTGTCATGATCCACTTGAGGATTACAGTGGTTTTTTGCTCTTCAGCCTGCGTCCACAACCATGAAGAGCAAGGAAAGGTTATTTCAACTTCATCTGCTGGGAGATGTTGGTCACTTCCAGTAAAGCTGCTGAACACCTCAATGATCTAGAGCTGAGCCCCAGGGAGGAAGAGTGGAGTTGATTTTAACTGTTTTTGTGAGTTTAAAATGCCCTCAACACTCTTTGAAGCAAAGGAGGGTGATGAGGTGGATGTGGTTTGGTGCGTAATGCATTACTGAGACACTGAAGTCCATCACTGAGAGTAGAAAAGATGTGGTCATGCTCTGGCCTCTTGCTTAGAAATTCATCCAAGTAAATGCTTCATGGAGCTGAACTAGGAGCTCCTGAAAAATAAAGGAGTTTGTTTTATTTTTTGTTTAATTAGACTGCAGTCATTTGGTCCATTTCTCTTCTCTGGTGCATGTGACTGGAGCAGAGTTTTAGGCATCGGCAACAGATTTTAATTTAAACTTTTTGCTAGCTTTATATTTTCTTATGCAATTTACTTTTGAAAATTAAGAGCACATGTTTTCCTTCTAAATAGCATGCAGAACATTTATTGGCATTTTAAATAAGCCAAAGTGAGTGAGCAACCTTCCTTTTTTTCTTTCAAGTCTATTTTTTCCCTACAGGCAAATTGCTGTGGGCTTATGACCCACCCTTTTTATGACACTATTTCAGCACAGATATTCTTAGTTAGAATTCTAAGTTATTCCTTTGAAACAGAAATAGAAATCACCATCTCAGCTAGCAGTTTCTGCAGCTATGGGATTGTCATATGTGCACAGACATACATGCAAGTGAGCCATAGAAATTCATATGAAATTTCTACTCTCTCAGACAGTTTACAGATTTATGTTTTTATTCCATCTGGGATGCTCTGTTAGCTTGTGGTTTCTTTCTATTTGTTTTTCTTTATGTGGATTAATAGTCATTTTACAGAATGCTTTCTTGTTTGGGGCATGTTGCCATGGTATGGCCATCCTCTGGAATCACTGGGAGCTTTGGTGTTCTTTGGAGAAAAGATAGAGATCTCTTTTATTTCATTTACTCATACCCATACAACCAAATCAAAGGCTATTACATTATGATTTAAAAATTAAAAAAAAGGCAGCAAGTAGCAATAAAACTTTGGACCTATTATATACTGTGAAGTCCTTATTTCTTATGTTTAAACCTTAGCACAGGAATTATTTGCTCTGGAGTGTTCAAGATGTGCATTTTTCACAGCAGCTCTTGTACCCAACTTGTTTTTTGGACTATGGAAACAATTCAGTAGGTACAGATCACAAACCCAGATTAAATAAGAATATAAGAAACCAATCCTGAGGAAGACAATTCAGTTTTCCAAGGATGCTTTTTTTCCAAGCAAGCATCCTGCCTGCAGATCTCAGATTTAGTGATCCCATCTTTTGTTTTTCCACAGGATTCCTGAGAGAAGAAAGTTGTTCTTAAATTTTAAATTCCATGGATTTTTCACAACTGAGAATTTTGTCATCCTGAGTTGTTTTTTTTTTTTTTCCTAGTAGTACTTATTTGCCTACATTTAAGTCTAATAATAGTTTATTAAACCTGGCATGTGGGATAGCAGAATCTTAGTGATGAAAGTGATGTCCTGCTTGGACAGGAGCACCCTGTGCTGGGTCAGGAACTGGCTGGAGGGCCGGGCCCAGAGAGTGGTGCTGAACGGGGCTGCATCAAAATGGCGGCTGTGGTGTCCCCCAGGGATCAGTGTTGGGCCCAGTGCTGTTCAATATCTTTATCGACGACTTAGACGAAGGGATTGAGTCCATCATCAGCAAATTCGCAGATGACACCAAGCTGGGAGGAAGTGTGGACCAACTGGAAGGCAGGAGGGCTCTGCAGAGGGACCTGGACAGACTGGAGAGCTGGGCCGATTCCAACGGGATGAGGTTCAACTTTTCAAGTGCCGGGTCCTGCACTTTGGCCACAACAACCCCATGGGGAGCTCCAGGCTGGGCACAGAGTGGCAGAAAGGGACCTGGGAGTCTGGATTGCCAGGAAGCTGAACAGGAGCCAGCAGTGTGCCCAGGTGGCCAAGAAGGCCAATGGCATCCTGGCCTGTATCAGAAACAGCGTCACCAGCAGGTCCAAGGAGGTGATTCTGCCCCTGTACTCAGCGCTGGTTAGGCCACACCTCGAGTCCTGTGTCCAGTTCTGGGCCCCTCAGTTTAAGAAGGATGTAGAGGTCCTGGAGCAGGTCCAAAGGAGGGCAACCAGGCTGGTGAAGGGACTCGAGCACAGGCCCTATGAGGAGAGGCTGAGAGAGCTGGGGGTGTTCAGCCTGAAGAAGAGGAGGCTCAGAGGAGACCTCATTGCTGTCTACAACTCCCTGAAAGGAGGCTGTAGCGAGGTGGGAACTGGACTCTTTTCACAGACGACCTTCAACAAGACAAGAGGACACAGTCTTAAGTTGTGCCAGGGGAGGTTTAGGTTAGATATTAGAAAGAATTTCTTCACGGAGAGGGTGATTAGGCTATGGAATGGACTGCCCGGTGAGGTGGTAGATTCTCCGTCCCTGGAGACATCTAAAAAAAGACTGGATGTGGCACTCAGTGCCATGGTCTAGCAACTGCTCCGGTGGGTCAAGGGTTGGACTCGATGATCTCTGAGGTCCCTTCCAACCCGGCTAATTCTATGATTCTATGAAAAGTTTGGGGTTTGTTTCCTTTAGCAGTTTGAAGATACCCAAGTTCCACAGAGCTGTTCAGTAGTAAGCTGCTTCTGCAGTGACTTTGTTTATGGGGAAAAATAATCTGGCTGTGAGAGCTAGACTTATTTTAAAGTAATTGACAAGAACTGGGGCTGTGATCCCCAATATAGGCTTTTTCCAGGCATTTTGGAGAGATTAGATGTCTCTCAACATCATCTTACTGGCAGGGAAGTTGCTCCAAAAAGACTTTTTAAATCATATTAGTTTCACTGCCATCACCCTGTCTTCAGAGGCTTTCTTCTTTCCTAATCTGCTTTTGCCATCTATTAGATCCAACATTAATTCTCCTTTGCATATTAATTACTGTTAATTTACCTGTAACACTCAGCCCATTACCTTTTGGCTCCTCAGTTTGGAATCTGAAGGCTTGGAGCTGGTACTTTTTCCATGTGGCAGTAGGAGGCAATATCTTGTGCTCTTTAATTTCTAATGGCTTTGTGCAAGAATTATTGAGTATGCAACAAAGAAAAGCTGACAAATGTAAGAGTTGAGTCAGGAATTCACCCAGTCTCTGTTTTGGCTTGTGGTATGATTTATGAATGAATTTCCCCTCCATCATTAACCTTGAGTCCTCATCCTAAATATTTTGTAAAAGATTTTAGGAGAGTTCTGAGCAGTGTAATATCTTAGTTTTACTTACAGGGGGGAGAAAGTTTAAGGAAGTTTTTTATTTTAAAGAAGAGAAAAAAAAAAAAAGGAAAGAAATTAAAAACAAAAAATAGAGAGAGAAGGAAGGTGGTCGTGGGGGGGAATGAGTTCTCACAAAGAGCTGTCTCAGATTAAAAGGTAATTGTTGCTATTCCAGGCAGGATTTGTATTGGGACATGTATTAAAAACCCCAAATATTACCTATGGCACTTGAGAACTCAGACCATATAATCCTATAGAAATTGTAGCTCTGAGCATTTCTTTGGTGAAGTAAAAGCCACTTAGGCTAACATTTCATTATGATGTTGAGGAGACATTATTTTCCATAAGAATTACAAGAGTAATTCTTATTGGAGATTATAATTATATGTTAAAAGGTACTTTATGTTGTCTGGACAATTATATGCTAAAATGTACCCTGCTTTTTTTTTAAAGAAAAATTAAGCATGTATAAAGGAAAAGATCAGGAAAGGAAGGAAAGGATCTAGTGCAGATTACACTATATGAAACAGATGTCTGAGATAATGCTGATAGAGCTGAAGGATGTGGTGTGGCCTCTATAAATACTGCTGTATACACAGGATTTGCTCATTCCAGCTCTGCACACACACACTTTTACCTTTGGCACAGTAAGGAATAATGCCAATGAGTAATTAAGAAAGCATGGAAGCATAATGTCAATCTTGTGATAGATTTCCAAGGTGGTTAATATTATTTAATTCATGTTACAGCTGTGATAGTCAAAGAACCCAACTGCAGGCTTGAGAGGAGATGATAAGTCCTTTATTACACCTTACAACTCAAATGGTTTGAAAAACCAGGCAAGCTTTCAAGCCTTGATTTCTCTCTCTCAGATCACAGTATTTATAACAATCTCCTGGGATATTAATGTCCAGGGTTGTGTTGCTGATAGTCACTCACTTCCCAGCTTTGGTCAGAAATGAAGGTTTCTTTTTCAGAGATTTGTAGTGATGTGGTTCTGAGAGACAGCAAATAGATGGTTTAGCTGAGTACAGACAGTGTATTAAAAAAAAAAGAAAAATAGTAGTTGGGAAAGAGATCAGTTCAGAGCTCTAGAAACAGGAACTGACATTCCAGAGCAATGGAATATAAATATACAGCAATTTCCATCAGATTTTCTTATGAAGCCTTTAATAAGCTTGAGCTGAGTCACCTCCATCTCTTTGGGAGAACATCATCTCACTGTACTCACATCCCCTGGGAAGGAATTCCAGGGAACTGCACAGTTCCTTGTGGAGCAGGGAGAAAAAAAGGGCAAAATACTGTGGTGAGGTTTTTAGTTGTGGGTTCTGAAGTCTGTGTCTTGCATTTTGGAGGTGGTGTGTCCTATCTGGACCCTTTCCAGTCTTAAGGATGCTCTGCACTGGCCCAGGTCATCCTCTGGGAATGCTCCAGTTCCCTCACCTGAAGGAGAAGATTCCTTGATACCTTCCTGGTGCACATCAGCACCAGTGATGTAATACAGTCTGTAATCTGTAACTGATTGATAAATAATTGGGGATACACTGATATCTCATTAGGAGGCAGCAGGTTATCATCAGAAAAAGAAAGAAAAAAAAAAAGGAAAAAAAAAAAGAAAAAAGAAAAAAGAAAAGGAAAAAAAAAAGAAGGCCTGGACATTTTACATTGTGATTATATAAAATAACCTACATTTCTTGACCTCCTCCAAAAAAGTACATTTTGCTCCAGCCACACTTTGGGCAGCAGGGAGCTTTATTCATCTACATATATGAAAAGAGGGTAAAAAGCAAGAAGAGAGGCCAAGAAAAAGGAGAGAGAATCTTTAGAGTCTCCTTCTTAGCCCAACTAAAGGCTTGTCTGAGATGATCAGATGGTTTGTGGGTTGCTTTCTGGGTTTTTTTTTTTATTTGGATTTTTTTGTTGTTGTTTTATTTTTGTTTGGGTTTTTTTATATTTTTGTTGGGGTTTTTTTTGTTTGTTTGTTTTTTGTGTTTTTTACTTTGTCCTTTCTTTCAGGTTATCTGTGATTTGGAGAACCAAGTCTGCAAGCTGAGGGAAGAGCTGATCCAGGTGGATGCTCAGAGGAAGCAGCAGCTGCTGGAGCTGAAGCATCAGTGGGAAGAGGAGAAGCAGAGGGCAGCTCGGGACCACGAGGCTGCAGTGAATAAGCTGAAAGCAGAGGCAGAAATCATGACATTACACCTGAAAAAGCTGCACACAGCAGAAACAGAGAAGGCCTTGGACAAGGTAGGAGGTTGGACTCGGGCTGCTTCTCGTGGGGGTGGCAATCAACTCAAAATCACCTCTGATGTGTAAAGTTTCACTGCAGAAACACGTTCAGGGCTCACTTGAGTTGCACAAAAAAAGAGATTTATGCTGGAGATCTGGCACTGGATGTCCTGGCAAAAGGATGGAAGGTTTTGGGGTTCTGTCACAAGAGCCCCCAGCACACAGCAGCCCCAGAGCGATGCTGGGGCAGCATCTTCCAGCTGGGCTGACCCTGAGGTGCTTGGGAGATGGTGGTGAAAGATCCAGATGATTTCAAAGGCAAAACCAGCCAAAGACTAAAGTAATCACTTCTGTTTTGCTGGAGTAGAGAAGAAAGGGTGGTTCTATCTAACCAAGCTTTTTCTCCCTTATTAAGAGGGAAGGTTCTTAAGGAGTTCAGGTTAAAACTGCAAGGAAATTGGGTCTGGTTGCTCCCAGTGGCTGCTCTGCTTTTGCCTGTGTGTATCAGGCAAGGAGGTACTGTGTGAAAGTGTGAAAGGCTTCAAAATAAAAATTAGTTTCAGGGACACTGTTCAGTGGGGTCACTGCCTGCAGCTTGCTGAGCCTCTTATACCAGCATCTTGAATTCCAGTATTTCACCATTTTAGGGATGATAGGAGCTCAAACTTGAGAGTTTTCTTTCAAAAGCTCAACTAAAAAAAACCCTCTTTAATATTTATGGTAGACTCTCTGTAAATGTAACCAGATAGTTGTTGAAGTGTCTTTTTTTATATTTGTTAATGCAATAAATCATACGTTTTCTTGCAAAGCAATGTGCCCAGGCACAAATGAACAATCTGCACACACTGTTGGAACAGCTTTTGTGAAAGTGACATTTCATTTACCTGCATCAGGTTCTTGGTGTGTAATTTTAAACAGCATTTGGAGGATTATGTTGGAAATCAGCCAGCCTGAAGCCATTAAAATGACTGTGATCAACAATTCAGAATCTTTTCTGGATGGAAAGAAAGCTCTGCTTGGCATAATTATTTAAAGCCAAGGTCACAGAAAGTATTTAAACCTTTGAAAATCATCATTAAAGGATTAATTTTAACTCAGGAAGACATTGTCATTTTTGCTTAAAAATGGAATTTGAATCTCAATTCTTTTCTTTCTTTGATCTTTTTCTACATGTGTAGTTATAGCAAAAGAAAAGTTAACTTCTTTACATCCTCAAATTAAAGTTACAAATAATCCTTCATAGGGCAATATCTTTAATAGTCTTGAATTGTCATTCCTGTCAGAAATACTGGGTTTTAATTTGTTGGATTTTTTTTCTGTTTTTCAAAAAAAAATTGCTAATTTTAAGCTATATTAACTACTATTGAAAATGTTATTATTTAGCTAGCTTCCCTGCTTCTACCTCTAGTTAAAAAAGCACATATTGTGTTAAAGATAGGAGGAGAAAACTAAAAAGAATCTCTGCTGGAAAGCCTTCCACAAACTTGGGAGAATCCTTGTATTCACTTTCAATCTCCCTTTTCCATTCTGCTTCGTTTCTGTCTTCCTAAGGTAGAGCTGTGGAAAGTGGCCACAAGTCAAAGTATCTTAGAGGGAAAACACTATTTAAAGCTCAAAAGTTACTCTTCCAGCTAACTTAGTTCAAATCTTGATCCTATTGAAGTCAACAGAACTTTGATGAAGAAGATTTTATCCAAGAGAGGGGGAGTACATCTTAATTATTGGGACATGAGTCTTGAAATTCGTTTTTAAAAGGCTTTTTATTTTATCACCCAATCCTCTTACCTTGAGATTTAGAGCAAAGTGGGAGAAAAAAATTTTATTCTCAACTTTTTTTTTTTTTTTTTCCCCAATCCTGTAAAGATTGCTTAAAAATCCAAGGGGAAGCTCAGTTTCCCTGTGTAGGCTTGGAACAGCTGACTGTCCAGATTTTCTGAAGGTCAATCCATTCCCAAGTGAAGGATCTCATGCCTCTGTGGTCTGTTCTCTGAGTACCACTGATTTCTCTGTGGGTTGCTGTGGGTAATTGTGGATTGGTTTTCACGTGAACATGATGAAATACAAATGAAAAGGCTCAGACTTCAGTGAAAAGAAAAACTGTAGTAAAAATGGGGAGGAGGTGGAAGGTTCAGAGAGCAGTTTTCATTGCAAGAGGCCATGTAAATATTTGGGGACATTTATAGACAGCTTTTCAATATTTTAAGGGGACATAATTTTAATGTACTGAGGCCTTTCTTTTTCTGTTGATTAAAAATATCAATTTTATTCTTTATTGTAATATTTTAGTTGAATCATTTTGTTAGGGATTGCAGCACCCAGTGCCAGAAAGTTGCTCAACAAGCAACTGTATGGGGATGTTTTTGAATCTGGGGTTCTCAAAGCAAATCTATTTTCACACTTATTACATCTCCCCATCAGCAGGGGGTGAGGAGTGGGTAAATATTCATCAGGTTGCCAAGTGGCCCAGTGGAACCTGCACTACAGGAAAAATAAACATGGCATCTGGTGTTGTGGAAATAATATTGAAGGGAAAAGTCCATAATTTCCCAGTGCCCTCCCTCTTGTAGGGTTTATTTTCAGTTCAACACCATGCCCTCAAAATGAGCTAGGGCTGACCTTAAAATATCCATATTGAAGCTGTTGTGGGCATGGTGCAGTGGTAGATTTGGCAGTGCTAGGTTAGCACTGGATGATCTTCAAGGGCTTTTCCAACCCAAACAATTCCATGATAAGTTGGGTACCTCTGAGTCTTCCTGCCAAGTGCTGCCCCCTGAGCTGCAGGAGCACTGGGGGAGGTGATGGAGGCTCTACCTGAACAGAGAACCACCTTGTTTTGTAAGGATGACAAATTTTAATGGCTTTAAGGTCAGATAAACCACGTTGGATATGAATTAGACACAAACTAATGGGTTTAGGTTGACTAAACTATAGCAGAGAGGATTTGAAATGGTGCTCATCGTGTTCTTAGGGCTGCAGGACATCCATAAGATCTTTCATCTCTCTCCAACATAAAAATAGCTTGAGAATGTCTCCAAATAATTTTTTGTCTATTAAATATCATTTCAGAACCCATTCAATCCAAATGACTTTTGATTTACTTTTAAAAGGCAGATTTAAGTTGCTTGCATTTCATTCCAGCGAGTGATTCTGGCAGTTTCTGATGGGATGGGAGCTTTATTTTTTTTTTATTTGAAGTCATACCTCATTAGGATGAAACGAAACATAAACTGTTTAAGACCTAAACATATTAGGGATGCCTGGTCCTGTAGTTAAGCTCCACTAATGAGACATTTCAGTGGGATGCAGGTGTGCTTTGGGGTGTATCACCAGCACTTGGGGCAGGAGCCTTCATCAGCCAGGTGGAAAGGGCTGTACAAAGCCTGGGAGCCTTTTCAGCTTTGCCACAAATTACTGAAAGCAAGAGGCATTTCTAAGTGTGTGCAGATGTAAAGCTTGGCTGACACAACAGGTTTGGAGCATCCATCTGGGGTGTTTTCTTGGCAAAGAAAATGAACGTTCGGAAAGCCTGACCTGAGCATTAGGCATGAGAGCAATGCTCAAAGGAAGCAACCCTGGGACTGCAAATTTCTCACAAAAAAACCTCTTTGAGCAGCCCACGTGAGTAAATTGGAATGGGAGAAAAAAAGGTTGGGTTTGGGTTTTTTTCCCCTCTCTAAATAACTTTTATTGACTCCTGTATTTAAGTAGATATTCTGAATCGTCCTGGTAAATCTTTATGCAGGTTCCAGGAACATCTAATTATTTCTCAGTTCTGCTTTTCTTGTGGAGAAGTAATTTACATTTTTGTGTGTTGACTGTGCTGAATGCACGTGATATTTGATTACAGGATGAAGCTGTAGTAAAAAAAAAAAAAGAGTCAAACACTTTAGTTTCTGCAAATCAGATTTCAGTGCAGTTGTGAAATGGTTCCCTCTGGAGAGCTGGGATTCTGAGGTGGCATGAAACCTAGCCAGAGCCCTGCAATTCCTGCTTCTAGGCTTTAGTGATACAACTAAATTATTTTTTCTGGTATTTTAAATAAAAAGTGACATTTTAAATGTTTTCTAGTCTATAGTTGTTACAGTCACTTCACCTGTGTGGTGGGAAGTAGATAGAAAAACTGAAATGCCCAGAAAATTCCAAGTGAAGGTTAAATTAAAAAAAAAATAAAATATATATATATATAAATCAGTTCAAAGTATGGTACTTGATGTGGCTGTTTCCCTAATGAAGAGTAAAAACTTCATAGAAAATTGTTTTGTCATCTGCAGTCAGTGTCCTGGAGTTGGAAGCTTCATTTTTAGAACAACTTCTACTTGCATTTAGTTTGCAAATAAGGTGACCATGTGCCTGGAGAGCTTTTCAGCCCTTCTTTTATCATCAAGCTTATGATGCTGGATTAATTAAGCAGCCCTAGGGTGCAGTCCAGTTGGCCATGCTCGTTGGGCAGACTTTCCTCCAGCATATGTAGGAATCTCAGTAACTCCCAGGATCTGTTCCAGCACTATTGTCAGTGCTCATCCAGCTGATGTCATGCTGCTCAGCACTGGCAAAGAAATAGAAGATGAAGAGAAATAAAATGACATCTGCAGAGGTTACAAAAGTGCTTCAAGAGATGCTCTGTTAAAGACACTGAGTTTCCCTGAAGCAGTTGAGTTATTTCTGCTCATGAAGAAGCACCATGGCATGATTTCTGATAGCTGATGCTCTTCAATACTGTCTCTGGCTGTTGTTCTTTGCCAACTCTACATTTCATTAACTACAAGAGTCAGTTCCATCTTTGTGTCTGAGATCTTCTGGGAACTGGACCATTTCTGCAGCAATTCAGGCAATTCCTGCTTAGACTTTGTGGCATAATGCAGTCCTTGACCTGAGTGACACCTTTCACTTCATTAACTTGGACACTAATAGCCCCACTATAGACAGCTTCATTTATAGAAGCATTGAGATTTTTCAGACTCATTGCAGTGATACCCTGGTTATTTACATGGGGGCAAATAGGTCAACCATAAAATGTGGACATGTATTCTTCCAGAATATAATGATATCATTAAATTGGTATCTAATGATACTGGAGACAGATGGTTTCTCTCCACCAGTTCTTACATATTGTGGCATTTTTGAGACTGAGATTTTTCAATGTTTGTTTGCACTCCTGAACATTAGGTTTACTTTTTAACATCTTCATTAATGTTTGAGAGGAGATCAAGCCCCAGGTCATTTGCATTCACCAATAACCTCAGAGGCTTAAAAATTAATACCACTGATGCAACACTGTGAAGAAATGAGAACCAGACAAGAAGAAGCATAGTTGAGCCAAATGATAAATTATGACAAAATATGGAATTAAGATAGCTTTCAGCAGGGCAAGGACTGATAAAACTTGTGCTCCATCATATGGCCTGTCTTTCAACACGCTTTATTCACTCCCCATCAGATCAATTATAGTTGGGTAGTTGGTTGAGAAATTTGGTTACGGTGTTTTTTTTTTTTTAAACCAACTGTTATTAATCTCAGCTCTCTGTCTAAGCAGCATTCACATCTTCTCTGTCTCCTAATTCTTGTCAAGTCTGTGTCCAAACACCAATTGCTTCTTGTTCTGCCTCAACCAGGACACTCTGCTTTTTCTCAATTCTATAACTTCCAGGTTGTAGCTTTTGCTGTGTGCTCGTAAGATCAAGCCTCCCAAAACCATGAAGATGGTGAATAAGGTGAATGCTGACTGCTTCTTTACCTCCCAGGAACTTGGGTGTAGTTGCTGGGAACTAAGAAGAGATTAATTCAAACCTGGTGAAAGAAGGTACCTCTCTAAACAATAGTTAGAGAGCGTCTTGAATTGATTTCCGTGGAGGCTGTGGAGGCAGATGTTATCAGCAGCTTCAAATTAACCACTTTTATGAGCAGTGTGTTCATAACCAGGCACTAATGGGAATAAGCAGGGATTTAACTTGTAATTTCCCTCAGAGGGCAGCTGTGGGTGCTGGAGGAATAGGAGGGGTACAGCCTGCAGAAGGGAGCCAGGTTTCTGCAGGCAGCACCTGGAGGAGAGGGCAGTGGACTCAGTGGCCCAGGAGCCTGATTTTGGAGGACATTACCTGATGCTTTAAGTACAAGTGACATTTTCAACATGAACTTTCCTGGTTAAGAAGTGCAGGAGGCTTTTCCAGTGGCAGAATGACTGTTCTAATTATTTTTTCTATAGTTTCCTGAGCCTTTCTTCACTATCCAAACAAAATGTAACACACCAACTTTATCTTGTTATACTTAATTGCTTATTATTTTAAGTTTATTAAATATTTTTAAGGCCCAAGTGACTCATTGCCTCAATTTTTAATTTTTTTTTCCACAGTACTATGTCTCTTGGAGAAGGCTGATTAAATGTAGGTAGTTTTCTCTAATTTATCAGCTTTGCTTATCTCAACATCCCAGGGCCCATTATAACATTAGGGAAACCATTGGCTTCTCTCCAGCCCAGTAGCTGGTTGTAATGTGAGATATTTATTTATTTTCTTTATTTTTAACTCAGCCAATTCATTCTTAGATTCTTTCAGAATTACTGAATGAAGAGCATCTGGTCTGGGGGCTGAGCCAAGGGGGAGAGGACAAATCCTGCACCTGATGTCCTGGTGCTGAATCCCAGTGCCTGCAGTGATTGCTACTGGTTCCACTGGGACACCTTAATAACTGGTGTTTGTTACCAAACCCAGTAAATGCTAAGAGGAAACATCTCCTCCATTCCATGCCACATTCTTACTTGGCTTGCAAGTTTCTGGGGTGATGAATTCTTTCCACAATTTTCTCACTTGACCATGAGGATCAGCACAAGGCAAAGCAAAAGCTGCCCCATGAATCTGTGCATCACATCCCTGCTTAGGGCAGGATTGGGGCATTTTTCCACTGTAGTTTTGTTTTAGAAAAGATGCTTAGTAATCAAGACCAAACTAATATAAAACACTTGTCTTGCATATTTAAATTCTGGCTTAATTAAAGCAATCTTTATGCTTATTTGTTCTTTCTTCCTATCTTTATAATAGAAAAAAACTGCAAGTGGGTGGGTTTTTTCCCCTTTTTGGAGGGATAGGAGTGTTTGGGAAATAGAGACAGGGTAAAACAATGTCATTATTCTCTCAGTCTTTAATATGAAGAAAGAAATATTCCAAACTGACTTGCTTACAGCTGCAGAACATGTCACCGAGTAAAATCCACCTTCATTAAATGGGTGAAAAAGAGTTCTAATTGTTCTGAAGTCCTTATGATCAGGCTGCATATGCTTCATTGTAATGTGATACTAAAGTACCTCAATTATGATTTGTATATTTTGGTGCCAGAAGGTTTTTTTTTTTCTTATGCTAAATTCTTACGTTCTGTCAGCTGCTGGGCTGTCATATAGAGATACAGTAAATCACATTATAGTTTGTCATGGATTACACAGAGCAATAAATTTGGGAACAGAGATCAAAGTCGTTTCACAATCACATCTGAGTGTAGGAGGGGTGTTTAACTTGTAGAAAATCTGATTTAGGTGAAACTGTTGCAGTTCTTGTGTGAATTGGAAATGAATTTGGGTGTTTGCTTGAAACTGAATAAGGTACAAATCCCCCAGAGAGTTCTCCTCTATTTAGTTCAGTTAATTCTGACCTGCAGCTGCAGGACAGAAAATGGATAAATAATTAAACACAGGGAATGTTAAGAGTCTCACAATGTCTTATTTATATTTTTAATTGCTTTAATGATTGAGCAATATATTCCATTCTCTTTTTAATTGGGGCTTTGCTGGACTTGTGCATGGTTACTCATCAGTGCAGTAATGCTTGCTGGCTCTGGGAAGTTGTCATTCTTTTTGGGGAAGCTTTGTTGTATTTAAAACTACAAAAAGTAATCCAGCATAATCTTGCTAAGGAACACTGATTACTTCAGATCATAGATTTGTTAGGGGATTTGGTTGTAGTTTGAATGTTTGTCTTTCCAGCTGTAGGAGCTTAACTTCTGTTGGGCTCTCAACTAGTGATGTAACTTTGTAAGACTGAGTTAACTTGGTAAAACTAAGTCTGGCCCTTTGTTTCCTCTTCTCCCTCTGTTCAATAAAAAAGATTCTTCCTCCAAATGATACATCCATAGGATTTTTTTCCAGTTGTTATCTTCTTAACACTTGCTTCTTATTGCCACTTCAAACAGCAATGGGGGCTCTTAAAAAATAAAACCCACATCTCTATCCCTTTGTATTCCTTTCAGGAGCCTTGTGGGCTCCGACTGGTAAAAGTCAAGGAGTGTAAATGTACCTGATGTGCAATGAGAAAGTGCACAGGGCTCAGAAATCTCTGATTATTGAGAGAGTTGTGTGTTGTCAGGCTCATAGTAAGTAGCCTTTAAATGAGTCAAATCAGGGATCAGTGTCACATCATGGTATTGTTGCCTTCTATTTGGGGAGGAAACATGAGCTTTGACTTGCATCTTCAAAGAGGTTTAGCAGCCTATCCCCTTGTGATTTCCCTTGGTGGCAGCTGTTTGGGTACCAAAACCAGCTGGGCCTGAGTGATAGAATCTATTCTGTAAACTTCTTTATATTGGAGTAGGAGAGAGAGACAGGGTGCACATGAGCAGGAGGTGCCTGAGGTTCCTGGTGTATAATGGCAGCTTGTAAAAGCTCAAATGGTGCCCTTTGAGTCCATGTTTTATTTGTTAAAGCTCTGGAAAAGAAAATGCTACCACTTTGGATATAGTGCCTTAAACCCTCTTTAAATAACCATCTTAATTTAGTTGGACAGAACAGAAGAAAACCAGGAAAAGATGAAAAATCATTCTCCAGCACTGGATTTGTGCTGGAGCAGCTTTAGGCATGAACACCAGGGTTCAGTACCTGAATTTGTTGCAGTCTCAACATCTTCACTGGGTTTATTATCCCGTGGGAGTGTTGAGCAGGAGGAGGAATTGTGCCATAATGTAAAAGCCACCTGCCTCCCAACTTGCTTTGCCAAAATGTGACAGCACACATCACCTTCCAATTCTCTGTCTGTCATTTCTGAGCCTGCTTCACTCATCAGTTCCATCCTGCATAAAGTGTATTTAAGGTATTGAAGAGTTTCATGGGGCAAAACCAGGCTATTCATCAGGTTTTAAAACCTTGTATTGTATACAAGGCTTGGATTTTGGGCCAAGTTGTGGGCTTGTTTTTAAATAAGGTGTTTGGCTCACTGCAATATTGAATAAAAATCAGTATTGGGGACCCTGGCAAATACTGAGGTGCTCAGGAAATCCATTTAGCTGAAGGCAGGGACTGCATCCCAGTGTAAGGATGGTATAACTCTGGCACCAGACACAGAAAAGAATGCTCAGAAGAGTTAAATATATTTAATTTCTCTGCATCATTTCCCAATGGTTAGAAGTACACTGTGGGTTGAAATGAGAAGGCTGGAAATAAAGGTTTTCCTCCAGCACCAAGTGCAGAAGCAATGTTTCAGCAAGCCCCCATTAAGCCTAGAATTACAGAATACAGCAGAAAGGCAATTTTTCATACAGGTAGAATGTCAAATTCATTTCTGTTCATTCTTGGGTTTTTTTTTTCCCAATGAAAAGTGCTTAGCACATGAATGAGAGGGGTTTTTTTTTTACCCTAGAGATGTATGTTTAAAGAAAAAAAAAAATGTATAGACCTACAAAAGTGGAATGTAAAATAGAATATTAATAGGATTTGTGGCTATGACAGACTGGGATTTCTATCATTCATTTTCAAAGCCCTTGAAGTCATTTGGTACTTGACTAATTATTCTGTTAACATCATTTTGGATATTGAACTATATTTAATGGTCTTTTGGGTGTCTCAAATTACATATTTGAACTGCTATGCTATTTTCCCTGCTACACAGAGATTCAGCTTTCTTTTTAGTGTCTGATTGGTGGGGGGAGCAGCAGAACCAAGCAGGGAGTTGGCCTGGGAACTCACCCAGTGTCACTATTAGAGGCACAGAAGAAAAATGCATGTTTCAGGTTTTGAGGTCAAAATAAAACTTTTACCTACAATTGGACTTAAAAGGTGATCTGCTGATCTCTGAAGTTTAAACAGATACTGTACATAGTGATTTAACATCCTTAATAACAAAAATTGCTGGAGTTACCCATTCTGCAGGCCATTTTCTTTTGACATCTGTCAAATTACACAATCTTGAATTTTGGTATAAAGCATAAGCTGTCAAGCTTAAACAGAAGTTTTCCAGAGTGCAGAGTGGTGTGTTGTTTTTTAAGGTAAATGGGCCCCATTTACATTAGTTCTTTGATGTTAAATTCTTTGCTACACATCAGAGAACAGTTGCTTCTTCCCTGGAGCAAGTTTTCTTTCTTCTCCTTCCTCCACCCTTTGATTTCCCCCCCTCCCTCCCTTTATTTTTTTTTTTTTTTTTTTTAAGTTTGCTTTCACTTTTATCTAACTAATTATGGAGGATCAGCTCATGTATGGCCATCATTTAGTTAGTTGTAGGCATTTTGGAAAATAATTAATTCATAGCTAGTACCCTGAACAGATTCCTTAAATTTGCTTTTCTGCTGGTGACTTTGGATGTGTAGATTGGGAGCTGTGTTTGGGGGGGCTTTGTTGCTTGTTTATGTTTTGGGGGGATGGAAATCAAATCCAAGCACTATCAAAACTGTAAATCATGTAGAGATGAACAAGATTTCTCTAGGCATCCCTAAATCTTACAGATCTCTCTGCAGTTGAGTTGCAGGAATTAGTTTTCCTATGAAATTTGTAGCATAATAGAAATCTAAATCTCCATCTGAAAATCACCATTCCAAAGCTGGAAGACATCCAGGGATTTGTGCTGCTCCAAAATATTCTTAACAGCTGCATTTTTGATAAACATTCAAGGTGTCCTAAGCTCCTTTATGGATGTTGCTGGAGGATGAAGTTGTCCATGTGCCTCCCAAGCCCTCAGTGCAGTAGAATTTCTGTCTGCATCTGTAACATCAGCTGGAACTGGAGCTAAATGTCCCCTCTAATACATCTTATACCTAAAAAATATCATATAAAACTTTGTTAATTAGGGTAGGATGTGTTATACTTCTGTGGTGTGGTCACATCATAGATCCCTTGCTCTTTTATTAATAGTTCAGTGCTGGTTCATGAAAGGAAAAAATGAAAATAAGGCAATGTTAAGCAGTATCCTTTAATTCAGGTACCACATCTGTAGGGCTAATACCATTTTTAATTTTTAGGTGAAATGTTGTGTTGCAGTCAGTGGAGTTTTGCTCAGCAACCACAATATGATGCTTTAAGGCTTGTTAGGGAATTACAGTTGGTTTTTAAAACCAATTAACTGTAACAAGGACATAATCTTTTTAATGCAAAAGTCCTCCCTCTATAATATAAAATAACTGCATGTAAAATTGTCCTAATCAGATAGTTTGAGCTCAAATATGTATTAACTGTGTGAAACTAAACAGAAGTTAATTTTTGAAGCAGTGGGATTCCTCTATGGCTTATCCAATTTACACCCTTTTCTTATAAAAATGGTTATTACAATTGATATTTCTGTCAAGTTTTTGCCAAGTCTGAATTTCAGCAGCCACCTCTCACACACAGAAAACTGGTTTAAGGCCATTAACTGTATTTGTGGTGCTGCCCATTGCTATAAAAAGAGTTAGACTTTAATGAACACTGGCTGCTCCTCCAAATATTCACCTGCCAGTTGGATTCTTATTCATTATATTTCTGAAATAGCACCTGACCTGAAAGTTGGGGAATGCCCTTCAAGTAATACAGAAGAAATGAGGCTTCATCCAGTGCACGATCTGAGCAGCCTGTTAGAAAACTTTCTGCAGGAAAAAATAGTAATTTTTTTGCACTAAAAAAGTGTTCCTGGCCATGACCATGAATTAAATCTTCAGCTGCCCAGTGTGCTCCAAGTGGTAGAACCTGAATCCTGCAGAGCTTCTCTGGGGCAGTCTGGGAGGATGCAAAACCCCTATGGGATTAGGGAACAGATCTGAACTGCCCAGAGTTTTAGTGCCACAGGTTCCAGATAGGCAGGGGGAGAGCTGGAGATGCTTTAAATGGGGTTTTCCCACCTCTGGTGGAAGTTGGGGTAGCTCAATGCTTCTGAAAATCCGAGCCCTCAAATCAGGTTGTTTGGGACTGCAAAGAAAGACAAGAATTGGTGGTTTGGTGATGACTGGGAGACAACTTGTAAGTATTTTGCTAATTGGAATTTTTTAAAGGCATTATAAAATCAAATGTTGCAATTGCCTTTAAACAAGCTGGTAGGATGCACTTTGTATTAATTGAAGGGCTGAAATTCAGCAGATATTCCTTTTGGATCTCCTCTTAAATCTATCAGAGGTCATCCTGGTTCTGCTCAGTGTGAGCAAACAAGTTCTAATTTGTTTATGGAAGTTGTGAGTGGTTTTTATTTATTTATTTATTGGGACTTCTTCTGTGAGTTCAGGAGGTTATAAAGCTGCTTCTCTGAAAGATGAAGACTTTTACCCCAGGCAAGCTGAGTGAGAGCAGCTGTAATGTGATCTTCTTTGCAGAGCTTTGCTGACCTGTAGCTCTCCCTTTCTGGGAGTACCAGTAATTTATACTATTACTGTCATTTATTTTTTACTTCCCCCCCCCCCCCACAGATGAACTGGCACGTTCAGTCATTTTATGATATGCAGTGGTGGTAAAATGTAACCTGAAACTGGATGACAATAGAGTGGAAAGAGGGTTTGAACATGGGGCAGCCTGAGTACAGAGAGAAATTCAGCTTACACAAAGCTCTCTGGCACAACTGCTGCTGTGGTGCTGCTCTTTCTATTTCTATTTATTATTATCTTTCTATTTCTATTTATTATGCTCTTTTTATTTATTTTCTATTTTGTGCAAGCCCCACAATATTCCCTTGCAGTGCTTGTGGCACACTTGAAATGATAAAAGTAGAAGAAGTGGAATTTAATGTGTCTTTCTCTCTGCTGTTTTATACCAATGTGTAATGCTGTTATTTACAGGGGGGGAAAAAAACCCCAACAAACCACCAACCAAAACATGTGTCCTCAAAAATTATGCTCAAATTTGATAGTTAGTTTTGATTACAGCAGATGAAACACAGACCTCCATCTGTTTCATCATCTTGGAATTTGAAGGGACTGAAGAGCTGAAATTGCAGCATCATGGAAACTTGAAGATTATTTTTAACTGGCTGCAATATATTCATCTGCCCAGTAGATAACTGCTGGATTCTATAGGATGATTCAGGCTCTATCATGCTTGGCAGGGACTCACAAACACTCGCTGCAACTTTAAGCTCCTAAATTTATAGTCCAATAAAATCAATGAGCCTGTTTGCTTGGCTGAAATCCCTGCTGGTTGCAGAACTGGAGTTTCAGCCTTGCAACTGGAGCTGAGGTTTGGAAGGGGGGATGTGCCTGGCAGCTTCTCTGCTCCCCCAAAAGAGGCTCTGGCACTGGGGCAGCTGGAGGAGCTGGTGTTTGTGTGCTGGAAAACTAAGGATGACAGATCAAAGATTGGAACACGAGGTCAGATTGATTTTGAAAGCTTAATCAGCTTAAATTTGCTTCAGAACTCAGCTCCGTAAGACTCTGTCCCCCTAAGAAAATGTTTTTCTTAGACACCTGTCCTGAAATTTTAGAGCCAAGAGCAGGGGAGTGCTCAGCAGTTCATCTGAGGACAGAGCTTTGAGGTTGCTCTGGCAATGTTATAACGTGACACCTTGCAAGAAAAATACAGAGAGGAATTGTGTCCTTAAATTAAATTGAATTCATTTATTATTATTATCATCATCAAATTATTTCTGAAATTTGAGGGAAAAAACCCTTAAGAGCTGTTTTCCCCCAGAATTATGGAAATATTTGCATGTTAAATTCCTCGATGCCAAGGCAGCCTTGTTTTCACTCTGGTTTATTCTTTATCTTTGAGGTGTGAGGGGGGAAAAAAAGGGCTAAAACCAGCCAAGAGCTGTGAGTGCCCAAGAGCTCCCAGCTGGCTCAGCTGCACACTGGCTCCACTTGCAGCATCATCACCACCTTTCAATAGGTAGGGACGTGCCAGGGGACAAAAGGCAGTTGCAGACCCCAAGCTGAGACACTGAGCCGTGTCCCCCATGTGCTGGATATTCCAGGCAGCCTGTTCCTGGGATTTTCTTCTTTCCTTTTCCCTCTGTTCAGCAACCAAATCACCCTGAGAAATCCCTGTGTCCTCTGCCTCCCCGCCACACACACGCGCGCTTGCTCTCTATTTTTTTTTTCTGCTTTTTAATCCACAGAACTCTTTATGTTTTTCTAATAATTGGCAGCAGAGGTGCAGTTTCTCCCCTCTTTTAAGTGATGAATAGCTGGCTGGAGATGAAAGGCGAGGGCTGGTGGTTTTTTGGCTGCCACCAAAGGGCGTTGGAGCTGGCGCGGCTCCCGGCCCGGCGATAGGCACGGGGTGAGGTGCCAAGCAGAGGGCTCGGTGGCAAAGTGTCTGTACACATTCTTCATCCTAACTAATCTGGTGGGGTTTTTTGTGTCTGTGTGTCTCTGTGTGTCTGTGTTTCAGGCACACAGCCGGCTGAAGCAGACTGAGAAGGAGTACAGCCAGAAGCTGGCCAAGTCCTCGCAGGTAGGTTGGGAGAAGGCAGGAACCTCCTGTGAATCCATCTGACGTGGAAAGTTGATGAAAAGTCTTAAGGACTTCTGCTCTGGGGCTGAGGAGAAGCTAAGCATTTCCCTTATCAAACATCTAGTGTCTGTCTTACAGATTTTAACCTTCCAATAAACACAGAGTGTTAGGCTGACTCGAAAAAAAAAAAATAGGTGGGGATTTTTTGAGTGCTAAATTTCCTCCTTTTCAGCTCATTTTTCCTCTCCTGAGGACCCAAGAGGGCTGAGTTCTCCACTAGTGGGTGGAAAAGGAAGGTGAGGTGTCCTATCAAGCAGCACATCTCCTAAAACCAGGAGCAGCAGGACTTGTATTTCATGTCCCAAGGTGGTGTTGGATGGCAGGACAGCAATCCCAACTCTGCCATCAAGATTTTTAGCCTTGCTTCTAGAGAATCCAACGTTTCTGCCCAAAATAACACTTTGAAGAACATAGTTGTCCTGAAAGCAAACTGGTTTTGACTTGAATTTTTGTAGTCTTTTGAACATGGAAAATGAAAATGTGCACTGAATTTACCTATATGCTTAAAAATGATAAAGCAGGCTGATTTTTAAATACTTCAGCTTTCCAGTTAATTGGCAGGTAGTACTGAAGTGTGAAAAATGATGGAGATGCAACCAGAAGTTAAGCTTTTAATAAGAAGAAAATTGCCACAAGGGTTTATGTGGAGGTGTCATTCCTCTCATTCCTCCCAGCACAGCAGAATGCTGCCTCTTCCTTGCAAAGTGTGTTCTCAGCAACAGTAACAGAAGTCTAAATATTATCCCATCAAAATCAATAAAAACACTGCAAAGGGTGGTTTAGGAACCTTGAGGCTAGGCAGAGGTGGTCAGCGAGACAACAAGAAACTGCAAACTTTACTGGTTTAGAAACACTTTAAAATATTTTCAGTCTTGGACTGCCATGGGTAAATAGGTTTAACATTATAATTTTATGTTTTAGAATATCTATTTTCTGCACTTTTTTTTCATATAGTGGGCTCTCCATCCTTGGAGATACTAAAAACCTGACTGGACATGGTCCTGAGCAACGAGCTCTGAGTGACCCTACTGGGTGAGCTGGTCCTTTCACCCCTCACCTCTTCAGTGATAAATCAGAGAGGATGCTCTCCTAAATGCCTTTTTAGCAATTTGTTGAGAGACTTATTTATAAAGAAACAAACAATCAACACCAGAAAACCCCATATTTTTATCTTGTCATCTGAATAACAGAAAAGCCACAGTGCTCACAAGTAACATTTAACACATGCCAGGCCCTAAGGAAAAGTTCCCTTTCACTGCCAACTGTATTTTACCTTTTGGCTTTGTCATTTTTATGACATTTGCTGTCAGTGCAGAAATGATACTTGGTCTTTGTTAAAGACAGATGGAAAAATTGAAGCATTTCTGAATTTTTAAACGAGGGGTGAGGAAAATTGCTTTAATTGTTAGAGTGGGAGCATGTAGGTAGTGTAGTGCAAGGTAATAACTTTTTAACCAAAATATCATTCTAGGTTTTATCAGACCAAAATTTTTTGGCCTGTAGAATAGTCTCAAAATGGAAAAATTGAGACTTTCTTTTTTGCCATGTTGACCAAGCCTTGCTGTAGCTAATACACTGTTCTCTTTATTGGGGAGAGATGGACCCAGTGACCAGAACTGGTGTTCTGTGGCAGACACACCACACACATCATATGTCAGAGCTCTTTGGCACAATAAAGGAGTTTCACCCTGATGTCTGAATTTCTTTACTTTTGTGGGTTTGAATCAAATCTCTGAAGTTCCTTGAACATAGTTTTTTCTGTAGCTCAGTATTAATAATAGGTCAGTTGCAACTTTTCTTGTGGTCATGTTGCTGACAACATCTGTCTAATCTTACTCTCAGTGGCCTCTTGGAACATTCACTTTTAACACCCACACAGAGCAGATATTTCAAGAAATTTCCTCTGAAGTTTATACAAAGTCAACAGATATTTTTTTTTTCCCCTCTCTGAAAAGAACTGCACAAAGCAGATCTTTCTCCATCAGTTCCTGCTGAAATTTATTTGCCTGCATTTCAGAACTCCAATACTAGTCCAGAGTCTTAACCCAGTAAAAGCTTTACATTTCACTTTTGTCTTATATTAAAGGGATTGTTTTTAGTTAACAGCTACCTACATAATCTCTGGGCTTTGACCCACTGCTTCCATTTAGTGCATAGCCTTCCCTTTGATTGGGATATTATCTTTTTTAATATGCTTTTGGTTTTAGAAAAGAAATATGGAAATTACCCATGGAGGTTTTACTCATCTTTTGTTGCTCTCTGGGATTTTCAGGTAGTAAAACGGGTTAAATACATTTACAGAAGGGTTTAATCAGCCCTTTTCTAGTTGTTTTTTTTTTCTAGATTCTAGTACTTCCATTTGAAGAGTATTTCTTACTTAGTCCTAGATCCTGCTAGTAGTTCTAAAAAAAAAAAAAAATCCAATTTTTTCAAGAACTCTGAGGCCTTAGTGTATTTCTGTATTTCTTTACTGATGAGGAGACCTCACAAACAGAAGTCTGAGCATTCTGGCAGTTCTCTCCCTGAATTGCTTGGGTGCTGAAGTGATTTTAGCATTAGACTGTTTGATGCTGCTGCAGCAGCTTAACCTAAAGCTTGAATATATCCATTAAAGTCAGTGACTCGCCCAGATGTTAAGTGCTTTGCTGGGTGATGACTTGCATGTCAGCATGAAATTCTCTAAGTATGCCTGAAGGATCAGGTTTAATTATAACTTTGCACAGTGATAAAAAAGGTGAAACAAACACATTTCAACAAATCACGAGTGAATCATGTTACAGGTCTAATTTAGGGGTCCTGGTTAGGTCCCCACTGTATTGCTGAGCAGCATATGTTCCTTCAGCAGCTCAGAAATGTCACTTATCAAGCTTAACTTTCAGTCCAGGATGTAAATTTGGGGGTTTTCTCTGCAATATGAAGCCATAAAGTAGTCTAGCAAACAACCACCACTGAAGCCACGTAGATCTGCAGCCCTGGTTTCAGTGCCGTAGAGGACTGGGATCATGCTCTGTTTTGAACATCACAGATGTGCTTTGTTCTCCTGTGTAAATATTTTGGAATGTCCTAATGGAAAACCCTTCCTAAATATTTTCTGTTCAGCAATCTTTGTCATTTGCAACCTTCCAGGATTGTTTTTTCCCCGCGCGGGATTTCACGCTCTCTCTCTCCGTCGGAATTATTCCTCTTGCAGAGCAGAGTTTGCCAATGCCACTAAAAACATGCAAAACACCTGCCTTTTGCTGAAGAGAGATTTTTAGCATGCTGTTTTCTTTTTAGATCATAGCTGAACTTAAGACAACCATTTCCTCTCTGACAGAGGAGAGCAGCCGGCAGCAGCTCGCCGCAGAGCAGCGGCTCCAGGAAGTTGTACAAAAGTTGGAAGATAAGAAGCAGCAGCTGATTACAGATAATGAGAGAGCACTCAAGGTAATCTGGGGATTGGAGTCACTCTTTGAGTGGCACCAGAAAGTTCTACAGTGGGCAAGTGAATGCAGGTTGCTGTTGTTCCCCCAAAGCTCACTAATTTGCTGGACCTTGGCTTTGATGTGTTGGATGATCCGGGCTCTTTCCTCAAGCTGCTCATATCCTGCATAAAACCTTTGGGTTTGGCAAATCTAATCCATCCACTTTGGTCAAATACTCAAAATTTTTCCTGTCCTCTTTCTTTGAATACTCAGATATTTTAACTTCTTTCCAGGGATTGAAAGAAAGGTGATAAATAGGAGGGCAGAGTTGCTGTGAGCCAGCAGTGTGGCTTGGGCATTAACTTGGGTTCATCAGAACATCTCAACTCTGGTGTTTAAGGCTGCAAGAAGTCTCTGCTAAATATAAGTGGAATCAAATAGTTATTTCCAACATTTTCACATTGGATTTCTGCATATTTTGCATCAGTGTTGCATTCTCTGCCCTTTTTCAAATAAGCTTTAAGAGGTTCTGACTATTGGGGCTCAGTTCCTTGTTGCTTTGAGACCCTGATTCCAAGTGGCTGCAGAGAATGAATCCCTCCTGCAGAAGCAAGCTGAATTATTTTTCCTTTCAGAGCTTTCAAGGATTTTAAAAACTATTTAATCTGCTAAGGTCGACAACCAAAACACTTCATTAAATGTTGCATAGAAGGAGAAAATTCCTTTTTCATAAAAAAAACCATTTACTGGTACCAAACAAAAAACTCTTGTGAAATCTAGAAACTCTTGAAAAAATGAACTCCTACAGTTTTTCTAAGTTTCTTGTGCAGAAAAGAAACCATGGGAGTTCTTTTATATTGGAACTACTTGATTTTCAGTTTTAGCACAAATGAGATTGCCCTCAGTATTTAAATTATTTGCATAATGAAATTAGGCTGACATTACTACCTCACCATCTGCAGAGTGTTCTTTTATGAATTGTTTAATGATTTTTTTTTTTAAGGAAAGTATCTGCCTTGATTTGTGTTTGTTGAGTTTCCTTTCTGCTCATTCTTTAGTCTCTTGTGTCAAAGGCATAACTAAAAAAAATGGAATCACCAGAGGCAGTTTTTATTATCATTAGGATAATGAAATTAGGATACTGCAAATTGGTCATAGTGAAGTTGCATTTTGGGGGGGAACAGGTGGATTTTTGCCACTTAGGCAAAGGTATTGTTGGTAGGTGTCCCCTTTTCCAGTGGCCATCACAGAAGCCCTGTGGCAGTGGAATAGTCTTCCATATAGTCAGGAATTCACTGTCATTCAACTGGTGGCATGTATGATACCTTCTGGTATTATATATATATATTTGCAATATGGTTTTGAACACTAATGATGAAAGGTTGTATGAGTTCTTTCTCTGGGGAAATCTATGCTCTTATGAACTTAATTTTGATGTTATTTCCTCAAAATGTGATGAAAAACCAGAGGGGAGTCCTCAGCAGTGTCCCAGAGAGTGTTTAACACTGTTGCTGTGAGTATTTTTTGTATGATTTGGTCAGCCTGGGGAAGAAATGTCAGGAGCTGTTATGCTTGGAGCTCTTGAACTTTGTTTGGTGTAATTAATATTATGTTTTTTTATTAAAATCTTTTAAACCCACTGATTTAGTGGAAATTTACTGCGAGCCAGTGCAGAAAATTCTTCAGAAGGTAAAGTACTGTGTGTGCTTCTGGAAGCAGAAGTGGTTTTAATATTCAATCATTTAGTGTTTTTGAGAGCCATACATAGTTCTAGATGAACATGCAAAAATACTTTGCTTTTTATTAGCCTGGGGCAAAAAGAAGTGGTTTTGGTGAAAGTGGAATCCTAAATGTCTTGGACACAGGGAACAATACCTGACCTAGGGCATGCTGAACACTTTAAGGGAATGATTAAAGAAACATTGTGAAGACAGTTCTTAATATAACATAAGCCTTTGAGAAGACTTACTATAATATAAGCTGTTGAGAAGACCATCATTTTAAAAATGGGTATTTGCTAAATATAACATTGATTTAAACTAAAATTGAGGAACAGATTGCAATTTCCTCTATATGGTATTGGGTGACTTCCTGTAAGACCTTCCAATTATTATTTCCTTTCAAAAGGAGAAATACATTTTTACAGAAACCAACTGGCTCTGAGTGAAGTGTTGGATTTAGTCAGTAAAGGGATCTCCAGATGTGGATGCTCTAATACATGATTTTGATATTAATTCAAGTTCCTGACTCTTTTTGCTCATGAAACATTTCCAGGTTGTTATTATTTCAAAATTCTAGCTGTCGTTTTAGTTTTGATTTTTTTAGCATAGGATCTTAAGCACTGGTGGAAAATGAACAAATGAAACTTTTAAGAACTTTTTGTTTCTTTTGACAACCTAAAAAACCCCCCTCTGAGCCAACCAGTTTGGGTTGAGCTGGCTGCAGTTTGGGTCAGTTGGAGGCAAATGCTTAAAGCACTTTTTATTTGGGGTCACACCCGACCTGTCAGAGTCCTAAAACCAGGAGAAAGTTTTGGCTCAGCACATCCTTTTCTTGTGGGGGAGCAATTTGGATGCCATGGGATGATGCTCAGAGGAGCAGGAACAGGAGCTGGCAAGGGGCTCCCTGCTGCTGTTGGGATTACACAAGTCTTGGCAGAGGGAATGATCCCAAAAAGCACAGCTCACCCTTCAGTCCCACATGGATATCTTTGCTTTGAACCTCCCAGGACTGGAATTGTTTGGAGCAGAGTCCAAGGACACCATGGTTGGCCTGGCATGGGGCAAATCCAGCAAAGCTCACCTGGTCTCCAGGCTGTGCTGCTCCTCTCATCTGCTTACACTTCAAAGATCAGGATCCATTGGTTTATCCCATGGGATTAGTTGGGAGCACAATTATATTAATGCCCTGCAGATGCTTGGAAAAGCTGCTTAAATTGCCAGGTCTCTTAACTCATTGGGGATGCTTGAGCCTGGGATTTTGGTACCCACCCTCTAGGGTTCCAAGCTCCTGAGAAGAGCTGTGCAGGAGCTACAGGGGTTGTTGAAGTGTAGTGTAAACTTATTAAGGTTAAATTTAAGCTGGTTTTCTGGCAGCCTGATAGCAATCTAGCCACAACAACCCAGAGCTCAGCACTGTCAAATGGGCAGAGCATTTACCTAATGTTTCTGCTGCTTTTGGCAGTGGGTACTGGCTGGACTCAGAAAAGTTGATGGCATTGGAGAGATACCTTGGGGTTATTTATGAAATTCCAGCCTTAGGGTTGGGGTTTTCTTTGTGTTTTGTTTTGTTGGTGTTTTTTCTTCTGGTTTTGTGTTGTTTTCTGGTTTTTTTAATTTAAGTTTTTTATTAAATCCTTTTTGGATTTGGGGATTGGAGCTGCAAAAACACGTTCAGAGCATTTTACTGGAGAAGCTGATGGCCAAGTGGAGACTCCACATCAAAAAGTGGAATCTGGAAAGAAATGGATGATGGAGAGCACACAGTGACAAAGCCACAACAGAACAGGGAGAAAATGGGGCTTTTCTTGCCAGAGGAACCACATTTGTTGTTTGGCTCCTAGTACAGATTCTAGTATTCAGTTGTGTTCTCTGAATTAACACCAAAATTTCATTAGCAAAACATGGTTTGAAGAGGACATATTTCAACACTTTGTGTGTCGGCCAGCTTGTGATCAGATTAATTCTGTTAATAAATAGGACTTAAAAGATTTCTAGGAAAGAATGTCATATAATAATGTCCCTCTTCATGTGAAAGATTTTGAAACAGTTGCTTTTCTTTAAGTTTTTTAATGTTGGAGGGGAGGGGGGATCAAAAATATGTTTTATAGCTGTAGCTGAGCAAAAGAGAAAACTCATTTTAAGTTTTCTGGACCCATGTGGGCATTAAGTGTTCTAATAATAAATTTTTGTTGATGTATCTTGAAGCAGAAAGATAATTTCCTCTCTGCAAAGGTTGGACCAAGGGTTTTATCAGCACAGTGAAGTTTCTCAAGGCAAATGTAACAAAATCCTCTGTGCCAGAGCCACACTCCTGCCCACAAGTTCTTCTGGTTTCACTGCATGTTCCCTTTTTATGTTTGGTTCCTACTAAAAGTAAAACAAATTATTTTAAACCTTGTTGTTTGTTTTTTTTTTTAAAGTATTCAGAACGTTTCTGGAAGGGCAGCTGATATCTTTGTTTCCAGAAAGTAGCTGTCAAAACACAGATGATACCATAGAATACTGATGGTATTTCTCAGCATCATTAAAATGCAGTGTATCAGAAAAACTGTGGGTTTCAAAACTCTGTGAACAAGCTGATTTTTGTGTGCAGTTATGTTTCATTATCCACAGTGTTAATTAGCAAATTCCACTTGTAATTACAAAGAATATTGTCATTTGTTGGTTTAAAAGTCCCAAGCAAAGCTACCTCTGGGTGTTTTAGATGTCCTTAGTGCTCCTTAAAGGAAGAGAGGCACTGGAAAGCAAAAAGCCTGAACTGGCCTGATCTAGAGGACAGAAAAGGTATTTTTTGGTCTTATCTTACCAATGAGACACTGGAAGGGAGGGCCTTGACTTTGTCCAAAGTTTGTGGCAAAGATGCAAAGTAACTCAGGACTCCTGAGGTTCAGATCCATGTGTCTCAGCCCTTCTGCAGGAATGCTTTCAGGACCCAAACAGGGACAGATCTGGAGTGATTTTTTGGAAATGGAATTGCCCAGTGTTAAACCCACATCTAAAAAGTGTAGTCCAGACCCCTTTGAGAGAGCTGGACCATATCAGTCCTTTGCCTTTTTGTTAAGGCTGCTGTCAAGTTTCCAAGCTGTGGCAAATAAAAAAGGAATAATTTACATTTTCAGCATTTTCTTTGTGTTTTCAGGAGAAAGACTGGAACAATGGGTTGTTCAGAAGGTTGTGTGTAACTGATAGGACATGAATTGGGGAAAGAAACCCTGAAAGTTTAGTATAAACAGAAAATGAAAGTCTAAAACTTAGGATAAAGTCAAGATATATATTATTTAAAAATATATTGAGTCTTGACTTGCTCTCCTCTCCAGCAGGAATGGAAGCAGGAGGGTTAGCTGGTGATGGTTGGATAGCTGTGCAATCAACTTTTGCCAGTCAGACCCACATTATTTATAAGCTTTATAAAAATATTCTACGTTTTATTTCAACTTGGCTGAAGTTGGCTTTATTTTAGCTACCAGTGCCTGTAAAAAGGAGGTCAGCAGTTCCCTGCTGAAGCTGACACTGACTCATGTCTTACAAGGCATCTGGTCAGAACGTGAATTACTCTGGGTGATGGTTGGATGGCCACAGAAATGCCAAATTCTGTCACTCACTGAAGGACTTCAGAGATGTCTCTGTGTCCCACAGTACTCCAGAGGGACCTCAAAGCCATCCAGTTGTTTTGTGGCTAAACATGGCCATGAGAAATCATTTGGCATGGTGAAGTAGATTTAAGGGCCCATCTTGATGTTAAATACATGGAATCATTTTTCATAGATCTGTTGCTTAGTTGGAAACTTTAGTCTATAATAATACCAGTGGGGCTGCAGTGTCTTTTAGTAGGAGAGGATTACAAGGCACCAACATTTTTATCTTAGCATTGGAAAGCAGGCATCACAATTTAGCAGGCAAATAAAATTATCTTGCTCATAATTGGCTCTTCTGTTTGATCAGCAAAGGAGGTCATGTCTTCCAAAAACACAGGTAAATGAAACCTGCAGGTCTTACATGGTTTTCCTTTCTCTTTTGCATGGGGTCCAACCTCTGAGCCACCTGTTTTTCAGTGTTTGGTTATATGAATAGTAGTTTCAATCAAGTTTCTGTCTCTTAGAGAAATGAGGGTTTAGCCCCAAGGTTTTCAAGTCTTGATTCCATTGCATGGTTATCTTTAAAAGGCTGTACTGGCACATTCATTGTAAATGATAAAAAAAATAAGCTGGTTTTCATGTTAAGGACAGAGACCTGTTGGTCACAACTGAAATTCTGATTTTAAAAAGTCCTCTCTCCTTTTCAAAATCATCTCTTTCTGTTGCCACAGAAATTATTTCATTGTCTGAAAGCTCAGTACCTTCTCTTGAAAATTACAGGGTTTCAGATGTTTGGCTGATCAGGCAATCCAAGTGGCTGAGCATCTGTAAGTACTTTATAATATCTTTGACATGCTCTGTGAGACAAAGAATTGAGTCATCTTTTTTTTTTTCCTGCAGCAAGCTTTGCACTCTGGCATTTTTCTTGGCTTTTCATGTCTCAACACATTGAAGAACTTGCCATGGCCAACAGCAAAATCATACAAGTTTTATGAGAGACTAGAACCAGTGCTTGTCTAGTCCTCTGAACTGCAGTCCAGTTTTATCTGGCAGATTTAACAGTTTGTATTTTCAGTTTTTCCTACATTATCTTTTTTAGTTTGCTTTCTCTCCAGAAGGCACTTTGCTGCATGAAGTCCTTTTTAGTCTTTTTTATTTTTATTTTTTTATTTAGCCCTAAAAGGGGTGCCACTTTCTATCTACCAGCCCCTAAATTATGGAATGAAAGATTCCATAAATGCAAAACAAAATATGAAGTCTTCCATAGCTCAGCTATCAGTTCCTTTTAATGAGTTGGACTACACTGATTTTGCTTGTAAAATGGTGAGAAGGAATTCAAACCAAGCCATAAATTTCAGGCTTTTAACTGACAAGAGAGGAGTAGTAACACTGAGTGGCATCCTAGGTGATTAGAGAAGCACAGAGAAAATACTCTCACTAGTAAGTGTTAAGTAAGACTGCCATAAGCCTACACAGCTCATAAAGAAGGGCAGTCAATGTTTTATGATATAAGAAAATGAAAAGCAGCTTTTTTTTTTTTTTTTTTTAAGGCTGCTGTGATGGTTCCAGTTTATTGTTGCATTTCAAAGCCGTTTTAGTCTCCAAAGAGCCCAAGGACTTTTATGTGGAGGGGAAAGTGGGGCTTAGAAAGACAGAGCTGGGGAGATACCCTGAAGTTCCCAGGGGAAGAGGAATGAAGAAGAAAAAAAAGAAGGAAAAAAATAGATAAAGCTAAAAAGAAGTGTCTCATGTCCTCCAAACACAGGGCATCTGTAAAACAGTCTGAGCATAGAATCGTGTAGCCTTTCCAAGGGCTGTTCTTTGTTCCAGTTCCAGTGAGTTCCTGGAACACAGCCTCCTTCCCTGCTCCTGGAACAGCCATGACTGCAGGGCTTCTCCAGCCGTGGAGGTGGAAACACAATATGTGTGAACTACAGCTTCAACCAACAAAAGATTGCTGGAGAAAATGACAGCTTCAAAGCAAAGCTCCCTTAGTCTGCAAACATTTCTTACTCTGCAGTGAGGATTTTTCAAGCCTGGCAGAGTAACACAAGTTGCAGGGTTTGGCAAACAGGGATTAGGGGATGTGGACCTGGCCTACTTATCAACATACATTTCCTGTAGATATCTATCTTGTGGTGGGGCTCATCCCAGAAAAAAAAAGAAAGAGCACCAGGTTGCACTGCCTGATTCCAACAGACCTACAAAATTTCCAGTAGTTGTGTAAACATTTTATTTATTTATCTATTTATCTACTTATTTATCTATTTACTTATCTAATTATTTATCTATTTATCTATTTACTTATCTACTTATTTATTTATCTGTTTATTAGACTTGATGTTCTATTATAGGATGGTTTGGGTTTTTTCCTAAGCAGGGTGCTCGCTGCTCCAGGGAGCTCAGCAGGAGAGAATCACTGAGGAGTTCAGCTTTGTATGTTCAAATGCTCTGGCCAAAATGCATGTTGACTTTAGAAAAAATCTTCAGATTCCATTTAGAATTTCTCTGCTGGCTCTCCAGCTTTACATGTAACTGAAACTCAAGCAGATCAAATGTCAGGGTGTTTTTTAACAACTGACTGGCTTAACACTTTTGAGTGGCAGATGACAGAGCAATAGAAATATCTTTGTTAAATTTACCAGTTTCCTAATAGTTGGGATTTTCTTAAGTGTAACAAGAGAAACCTGGTGAATCTGATACCTGCACAGGGGTAACTATTTACCAGTTTTTTCAGGCAGGGTTGCAGTAGAATCAAGTGGTCAGCAGCACCCTTCCAGTTTTTGGAAGGTATTGCCTTCATTTCCTATAACTAGAGGGATTTTTTTTTTTCCATACGAGATGAAAATACCCATTGTTTCCTTAGCATTAAAAGATTAGTCACAAAGAGCTACTAAAGAAAAGCAGCCAAAGCTGCCATATTTCTGCCACTTTCTTGCATCAGTGGAGTCGAGAAGAAAGGAACTTTCCAAGTTACAGTACTGTACTTGAAAAGGAAAAAAGTATGCAGTGACTTTTATCTGTGGATTCAGTAGATCAGATGGCAAACTCACCCAGGCAGCCTAGCAGGGGAGCAGCTTCTGCCTTTCTCAGTGAGCCCTCAGTGGTGTGAAGCAGCACCAAGTGTGACATCAAAAGGCAGGAATATGCATCGAGTGGAGAGCTTGGGTTTTTCCAAACATCTGCCTAATTAGCACAGCTCGGGTATTTGGGAGTCCTAGCTCTGATTTTCTCACAGTTCCATGCTCAGCAGAAGTGGCTTTTTCATCTCACAAACTCATGTAAGAGGTTAAAGCTACAAATCCTGACCCCTCAGATCCTTGAGTTAAACCTCTCCTCTTTCCTTCTAGCATCCCTCACCCTATTGTGTCCAGCTAGGAGGGGGGAGATGTAGCTTTTAGCCAAATTTTTTTCTAGAATGGGATCATTTTAATTGAATGTTTTTATCAGCCAGTTCTTGTGGTTTGACACGGATTCCAAAAGAAGGAGTTCATCTGCTTACAGAATGCATAGGCACTAATGGAATAACCTCAGGAAGTTTTCAGGTGCCTCCATCCTAAGGGAAATTGGTTTGACTTGTCCCCTGCATGGAAATTCTGGATCCAGAAACAGAGAAAACTCTTCCTGTGTATCATATTCTCTTCTTTCTCCCATTAAAGTTTATATTATTAGTATTTTCAGTTAGGACCTTGCTGCCTTGCAGTCTAAGGAAACTCTCTGTATATACTCACCTAGTCCATGTATATATCAGGTGAAAAGCTGGATTTGTTTGACAGGAGATGCATATTATTGTCTGAGCCTTTTGTGGAGCCTGCATTTGATGTGCACACCCCCTCTTGCACTGCTCTTTGGGGTTGGTTTCATGTTGCTGATTCCTGCACCATCCACACCGTGTTGATTCTTTTCCTTGCTGACCAGGGTTTGATACTGTGAATCTTTTATTCATTGATCCTTGAAAACATGCATGAAGTCCAAGGATTTGAGGCTGGAGCTTATAGGGAAGACTGAGAACTTCAAGGCTGAAGCTTTTTTTTAAGCTCTTCTGTGCAGGCATCAGTAGTTTTGGATCTTTGGCCTCTGCAGAAAGCCTGGTAGCCTCCAATCAGGAGACTATTTTATGGAGAAAAACCCAGTTCACCTGTTTTCTTCTTCAGGGGTCTGCCTGTGAAATTTAATCTCGGGAAAATGAAATAAGTGTTGCCTACAGGATAAAATGTAGGACTCTAAATGAGCTTCTTGGCAATATCCCCTTCAAAACTGCCTGATAAGGACTGGAAGAGCAATAATGCAGAGGTTAGTCAAGCACAACAAAAAACTTATTCCTCTGACACAACCACTTCTTACCTCGTGTTGCTTAAACTGGCTGTACTTATTTTTAGCTCAAGGTTTCACAGCACTGAAGTCAATAACTTCAATTAAGTCAATATGTTTATAATTATGAACCCAAATTCATGTTTGCATCCAATCCAACCAATCTGATACAACCAGTTACCTGCAGTAATGCTGAAGGTACCTGCTGGAACTGCCTGCCATCCACTAGAAGACCCAAAATTTGTATTTCTAATGTTGAACATGTCTCCTGCACTTGGCACACCTCAAGAGAAACACATCCTCAGTGAAAACCCCAGATTGCCAAGTACAAAGAGTTCATTAAAATCTGCTGAAGTTCAAAGCAAAAGGGCCAGTTCCTCACAGGTCAGGGCAGCTCTTTTGATGGTTCCTGCTTTGCCTCCAGCAGCAGCTCATCCCCAGAACCTGTTTATTTTCCTGCCAGGACTGTTGGCAGGTGAATAGAGTCCCATCAGATCACCTCACCAGTATTTTTATGCTGGAAACCTCTGCCCTGAATATGCCATTTTCCTGGCCCTGCATGGCATGAGATCATGGATTTCAAGCCTGTCCATGTTGGCCTTAGAAGACAAAACACCCATCGTGGGCTGTTTACTTCCCTTTCTTGAGATTTGCCATGAAGTCCCAGCTCAGTTTTGCTCTCTAAGAGTTGAGAACATCTCAAAGGAATGACACTTGCTGGGGGAGTTGGAAGGAGAGCATCGCTCGGTCGTGTCCTGACAACAAATTGGATCATGTGTGGAACAAAAATGAGTGAATGAAGTTCTTCTAGAACCAGATCAGGAGAAAATAAATCAATCCCTTTTCCTGGGAAATGATTAGTTAGCACATGTCAGCACTGAAGCTTCCTGCAGATATGCTGTGGTGTAGGAAAGCACGGTGGCTTGTGCTCCTGCCCAATGGGCAGCAGGGCAGGGATAGAATTCATCCCAATTCCTGAGAGTCACTGCCTCAGGAATGCAACATTTTAATCCCAGTAGAATTTCAATCTCTCTCTCCATTAGAACTGTTGAAAAGACCTTAAATCCTGAAGCACTGTAATATTTTCTTTTGTATTTTCTACGTGGCTGCCCAGGGACTGCCATGGGTACCACTTGTAGTGCCAGGACCCAGTTTGGCCTTTCCAGTCCTGTTCCCAATCTGATTATCTTCTCACCCAGCATATCCCCCCCTTCCACCACCAGGATATAACCTGGAGGAGACCCAGGAAAAGGATGTGCTTGTTGAGAGAGGGATGATACCCACGGGTGAGTCTCCAAGGAGCCCCAGGCTGCTGATGTAAGAGAGGGTGAAAGTACAACTGGGAGAAAACTAAACATGAAAAGTGAGTTTGTTTGCTTACTGAGAAGCTTGGGAGTGGCAGAATGAAATGGCATAAATCAAAATTCAGGCTCCCAAACATTAGATACCTGCAGGAACACCTGTGCAGTTGGATCAAGCCAGAGCAGCTTGAAGGATCTAAGACATGCACTGGCTGTCTCTGTATTCAGAAAAAAAGCATTGCTTGCCTCAATATGGCTCTATTTAAATTTCTTCTATTGTTGTTCATATCATTCATATCCTTTACAGTTTTGCCCTAGCAATTCAGCAAGGTCAGGCAGCAATTACTGAAGATTCTGCAGACAATTTGAATCTTATCAGTGGATTTTAATTGTCTGCATACCTGGAAACACCTCTGACCACAGCTGTGCTGTGAGCTCCAAGGAGCAGCTCCTGCCTGATGTGTTTTTTTCTTTCCTCCTCCCAGAATAACACATCACTTCTCCTTACATTTGTGTAAATCCAAAAAGCAAGGGGGACGTGGGAAAATGTGAAGTAATTGATGGGCAAAAAACACAGAGAGGTCTTTGCTGTCACTGGTAACTTTTAGACTTGCCTTGAGTGGTTAAATGCTGCTTTTTCCTTTCTCCACCAGCTCTCCCCTCTGTCCTGGCATGGAAATGTGCATTTGCAGGTCAAGTCTGGCATTTTTCTGGCTCATTTCTGTCTCTATATCCATCCTTTGGGATGTCCCTTCTCATTCTGTTTCCAGAACCTGTCTCTGCAGAGCAGAGAATCCTTCTTTCACACTGCCCCAGATATTGGTTTTTCCTGCAGCTGATGTCTGATTTGTGACAAGGAAAAGTTTGTGTGTGTGAAGTAGCTGGGAAGTTCTGCTCTTTGTGCTGCCCAGGTCTAATGAGAGATGTTCAGATGTAGCTGCACAAATGAGAAACTGGTGGTGCTTCAGGACTTGATCTGTTTTCTGTTATTTCTAATGCTTTTGCATTTTTAAAATGTCATCCATCTAAGAATATTTGGAACTACTTACATATTAAAAAAAAAAAAACAACAAAAAAAAAGAAAGAAGAGAGAAAATGAAAAGAGCCTGCCTGCCTTTGAGATGTGCCAAAAAGATTTGGCAGCATTTGCTTAACATTGATCAAGCCTTCCTCAGCCAGTTGAACTCTTGTAGCATTTTCTACATGCTCAGCAGCATTCTCACCAAATGGTTTTAGAACTGGGAGACACCAGTTGGGTTGTTTTTCTGGTTCAGAGCATTGTGGATGATGACTGAAGTATACTGTGGACATTGAGATTTGACACTTGTCAGTCAGAAACTTGGAAGTCCTGGAGAAGATGATCTACAAGGATGATTTTTGGCTCAAGGGCTATAGAAGTGGCTGTGCTGGGTCAAACTGGAGTCTGTCTCCATCTCCTGGGACATGGTGTCTGTTAACAGATGCCCAGGAAAGAGAAGAAGACCAGGCTAAAGCTTTAGGGTGATTTTCTCCATGAAATTCCCCATTCTGCAGCAAGATGACAATTATGGGAGTAGCTGTCTGCATTTCATAGTCTTCCATGGCTTTTTTATTCTCTGGATCTGCCTTGTTGCTCTTTGAGTCCTTGTGCCCTTAGCACTTGTGATGGGCTGAGGAAAACCAGTCCCCACTGTTGGCTTTCTGGGCTTGGGGTACCTTTTGGGAGTATTTTATATTACATTGTCATGACCTTTTTAAGCTGAAGAAATAGGGTGGTGGATGCTCCCAGAAAAGTTATGCAGGATTTAGAGTAAAATGAAGAGCTGGCAGAAACCTCTAAATAGGTTGTGGAGCCTGACCTGGTTCTTTGCTCCATGTGTATGTATCTGTCTGTCTAAAATATTCTGCACAAGTATTCTAGAGCTCTAAAATGGAAGGAAAAACTTCCAAATAAGCTAAGAGAGATCTTACCCAGGTCTGATTTTGAAAAAAAATTATGAATTTAAAGGATTTTAGAACTTTAGAAACATTGGCATTATGACAGCAAGTATCTCTGTTGTAATGTCATATGATTAACTAGATCAGAAACACTCTGGGATGTTCTGATCAGTTATGGTAATATATCTTTTAAAAAGTATAAAGTCAATCCTCTATAAAATAGATACTTGAAAAACAGTTTTCATTTTCCTCAGGCTAGTGAGATTAGAGTTTTGTAATCTGTTTGACCAGCTGCAGAGGACATTCTTTTTCATTTTTTCTTTTTCAGTAAATGAGCTTCATCTCAACATGACTTTAAAAAAATGGGAAAAAAAAAAAAAAAAGAAAAAAGAAGAAAAAGAATCAAGCTTCAAAACTGCTCAGTTTTCATACATACTTTTAAATAGGAGCAGTTGCATTATCATGTCTTGTTGGCAATGTAATAAGGCTGGAGGTTATTAAAGACTTTGAATAAAAGAATTTCCAAGTTTCCAAGTGTATATCCTCCCCTGTCAAGAATCACCCAACTTTTGGCTTACAGACATAATTTTAGAAGTTATTACTTTGCTGCCTCTCACCTCTTACAAGTACTGAGTGTGCAGGCACTGTCGAGTCAAGCTCACTCTTGTTCAGTTCAAAAAGCAGTGGTTTGCCTTGCAAGGTAATATTGTTGATTAAGGTTACTTTGAAAGGTATAAAGACATTATTAGGTTGCTTTGTGTGTGTGTGTGTAAGAGCATGTATCTTGTTTTATGTAATGGAAGGATTCCAGCAAAATTGGCCTCACTGCTAGATGGTGGCACAAATAAATAGTTTTTCTTTCTTTCTTACTGGAAATGCAGATGAACCTATTGATGGCAAATAGCTGAGCCTTTCAGATTTCCTTTTTAAAAGAGCAGAGCAGAATAAGATGCTTTTTAAAGCTTGAAATCCTCCAGGTAAAGCCTGGTAGAAGTGTTTATATTTCCAGGTCTTCCTACATCATTTGAAGGAGACATCTGTAGAGCACCAGGGGTCTGCTGGAACCTCTGGTCCCCCTCCAGGTGTAAAGTTTCTGAACACCCACTTAAAGTGGCAGTTTGGTGATAAACTAAGTTGGGAATGAAGCCCCTGTGGGTGAGAGGATTGCCTTGTTCAGCAAGGGATGGATAAATCTGCTCCATCATGAGGCTGGTGTTCTGGGCCCCTCAGTTTAAGAAGGATGTAGAGGTCCTGGAACAGGTCCAAAGGAGGGCAACCAGGCTGGTGAAGGGACTCGAGCACAGGCCCTATGAGGAGAGGCTGAGAGAGCTGGGGCTGTTCAGCCTGAAGAAGAGGAGGCTCAGGGGAGACCTCATTGCTGTCTACAACTACCTGAAAGGAGGCTGTAGCGAGGTGGGAACTGGACTCTTTTCACAGACGATCTTCAACAAGACAAGAGGACACAGTCTTAAGTTGTGCCAGGGGAGGTTTAGGTTAGATATTAGAAAGAATTTCTTCACGGAGAGGGTGATCAGGCTATGGAATGGACTGCCCGGTGAGGTGGGAGATTCTCCGTCCCTGGAGACATTTAAAAAAAGACTGGATGTGGCACTCAGTGCCATGGTCTAGCAACTGCTCCGGTGGGTCAAGGGTTGGACTAGATGATCTCTGAGGTCCCTTCCAACCCGGCTAATTCTATGATTCTATGATTCTCTAAATCATTGCAGGAAATTCTGCTGGAACACCTGATTTTTGCAAATTTTTTGTTTGTTTTTGCAAAGCAGTTGGTAAGAAAGCAGAAAGCAGCAAACCCAGGTGTTTTGCTGGTTGATTTGTAATGCCAGTTGCAGTTTTTCACAGCCTGTCCACCCAGGCAACGTTTTAGACATTCTTATGACAGAGCATCAAAAATTCAAGACAAAAAAAAAAAAAATCCAGAAAAATCTTGAGGCTGACATCAGGTCTTCACAGGAGCCCTGTGCCAAGAGAGACAGACTCTGTGCCATTCCCTTTGACTGCAAAGTGGTTTATGAAATACAAATTAGGCAATGAAAGTTGTCCTCTGGCTCAATGGGGCACAGCAGTTCTGCATTATCTGTCAGACCTTAACCTGATTGGGAGTGTTTTATTTTGTATAATAGTCTCAAAATCCAACTGAAAGGTTGCCTAAAAAATACCTGATGTATTTTCTGTGTGCTCGGAGGCTGATAACAAACTCTGCAGTTCAAGTTTTAATAACTAGAGGGGAGCTAAGAAACTTCAAAAGGTTTGTGATAAATGGTTTTGACAATGCGTCAGCTGAACATGAGGCAGGATCTGGGTAAATCCTCTCATAAGTGGTTTAAAATGGAGTTTTGAACTTTTCCTTCACAAGTGTGTGCTTAAGATGTCACGGTGTCTTTGGGTTTAAAAGATTCAATTTATCTGGGATATGGGAACCATCAGTGTTCCTGTCTACACCTCGGAGAGCCAAGGGGGGGAAAAGTTCAGGCAGTTTTCTCCTTGGGGCAACCTCTGCCCCTGCTCTTGCCCATGAAACTGGTGAAGACTGGGAGAAAGGAAGAGCCAGTTTGAAAAGCACACTAAGAAATCCTCCAGGTAAACATTACAATAACTCTTCCCAGCTGAGGAGCTTTCCAAATGACTTCATCAGAACAACCTGAAAATGTCCCTGGTGGAAGGCACAGCAATGCTGCCACATGGCAACTGCTTGTTGGGGTTTGTGGTTCATTGAGGACAAGAGATGAAAGCAAATTTATTGCTGCTCTTTGAACTTTGCCTCCCTTCCCCTGCTCCCGAGCCACTGAAAACAAAGCAAGAACAATTCCTTCCTTAGCTCCCCCTGAAAAAAAAAAAAAAAAAGTGCCTAACTTTACAGTTTATACTGCTGTTTTCTTTGAATTTTGATCTTTGCAGGACTTGCTCTGCCTTGTGATGTCCTTTGCACTTCAAAAGGATTGAGTTTATAGTGCCAGGCAGCCAAGCCCTGACTCAGCAAAACGCTTAAGCCCTTGCCTAATATTCAAGTTTACCAAGAGCTCTGCTTGTGCTATCAAGGTGTTTTAGGGATATGTGGCTAAAGACTTGGCAAAAAAAAAAATGGTCTAAAACTTCCATCAGATCAAGTAGATGTTTACAGAAAACACTGAAAACACAGTGATGTTTTATAGGTAAAAAAAAAAAAAAAAAGGAGGAAAAAAATGTGTGTTGGCAATCCAGATGAAGTCTGATGTGAAAGCATTAAGGAGTGCTCAGAACTAATGCTGATGATCCACTCAAAAGCCAAATCATATCTCATGCTGCCAATCAGTCTCTTTCTGACCTGCAAAAGAAGAAAATAGTGAAGCATTAGAGTCTACTACACTGGAAAAAAGTTTGCAGATGTGTTTCTTTAATGTTAAGTGAGTTACTTTAAAAAAAAAATTGCTGCTACTGAAGAGATTTTGTTCCTAGACTCAAATTTTCCCCTTCCTTCCTGAGCCCCTTTCTTGCTTCCCACAGCCCCTCAAGGGAATAAATCATTACACTTCCCAGTGGCATCTCCTGCTGGCAAATCTCAGCAGACCCATGCAAAGAGGAGCTGCTTGATTGGGTGAATGGGCAGAGCCAGAGCTTGGGTGGGTTTGCAAGATCCCAGTTTGAAATATCACCAAAATGGACCAGACCTCCAAGTGTGCTTAGTGTATGGGTGTTCACATCATCCCAAGTGGGAGCTGATTAACTTTTTACCTTTGGAAATGACCCCTTTTATCTTATTCCTAACCAAACCCCATTTTTTACTTCATAACCATCACAGAGAGCAACCAGCTCTTTTAGGGATACATTTATAAAGGTCTCAGCATTTTTGTAGCATGTTGTAATTCACATTCACTCTTTCTGAAATAGTGTTTAGTGGTTAAAGTTCCATATCAGGCTTAAAGCTTCCCAGATTTGCCATTTTCTCATTGCTCATGGTGTAGATTGGTCACTGCAGGACTTTTCCTTCCCCCAGCCATGTGTAATGAAGCTGACCTGATGGTAAGAGGATGGGAGGTCAGGGGAAGGAACGTGTTAGAGATAAATTAAAACACCTTTTGTGATAAGTTTTTTCTCTTCCTGAGGAGCAATAATAAGGCATAAATTTTCTGTACAGTCATCATAGTAATTGTAATGTTACCTATAGCATGGAAGGGTAATTTCTGTTATTAAAACACTGTAAATATTTTCAGTATAATGGGGAGGTTTTCATTTCTGTTGCAGTAACGTCGGCTCCTGCATATAGGTTGTGGAAAACTTTGCAAAACCAAAGCTATTGTTTTAACAAAAACCACAGAAATTTTCCTTTCATATTGAATCAGGAGTGTAATGAGCAGTGGAGCAATAGTTCAACATCAAAGGAGACTTCTTGGATATATAGTGTGTTGCAGCAACAGTGAAAAAGTTCCCACCAGAAAGGAATTTTGCCATATGTGAACAGCAAACATATGTATTAGGTTAAAACCATAAGATTTCCTTTGCTTTACACCAAAAACAAGAGAAAACTTCAGTAGAGAGGTTTTCAAACAGTTGTGGCCTGGAATGCAGTGCAGAGATTGAGCAGTGTCCAAGGTTTGGAGCAGAATCAGTGGGACAAAAGCTCTTGGAGAACCCAAAAAGCATCAAGGATGCACCAGCAATTGGGCTGAAACATGAGTGCTTTACTTCTTAACCATCCACTTGTTTTGCTCTGACTCATGGTGTTACATCAGTGATCTCCATAGGAATGTTTTCCCAAGTTATTTCTAGTAGTGATAAACTCAGACAAATTCACCTATAGCCATAAAATACTTCAGCACCATGACTTTAAAACCTCTGATATTAATTTTGTTGGGATACTTGACCTGCTTTCTTTGAATAAAAGTTGGATTTGAGTCTTTAATTAGTGAGACCATGTAGAAAAAAGGAGAAGTTTTGGCCAGACAGCTTCATGGAGAGATAAAGGCACTGAAGGTTGAACGTATCTATGACCAAATTTTAAAGCATTTCCATCTGTATTTCTGGAACATAACTTGCTGTAATTTTTGTTAATATTTGCATGGATTTTCTTTGGAGTTCCAGAGCTGGATTTTCTTCTCATGAACGGGGAGAGAAAACACATCAATGGATTTAATTTGAATTTAGAAGGCACTTTAAGAGGGGCCTGTATTCAGAATTATTGTTGGCACATGTTTTGAGGATGTAAAGTGGAAGCCTTCTTCTGTGGGCATTAGTAAGGAGATAATTAAATCTAGAGTAGGTAATTATGGTGGCTTTTATTACTGCATCTTTCATTAACTAATTATATTAATTTGGTAACGTTTGAAATGTTCTTTGAAGATGAAAAGTGCAAACTGTTAATACCTGCAGTTGTAGAATTATCCTGCAGTGGTCATAAATATTGAGGTCTTTGCTTGATACAGGTGCTCTTCCATGTGTGCAGAGTTGCTGGATGGTCAAAAGAATTCCATATATGTACCCAAAAAAGCCTCTGGCATGGTCTGATCCCCAGGAGCAGTGACTTTCCTGATAGTCCTTTTTTGTTTCAAAGCAAAAATACTTTGAGGTTTTAATATTTTCTAGGAGATTTTTCCTTTCCTTCTAAATGTCACTTATTCCTTCAACCCTCAGTACCAGAGATAAATCCTGGTGGTCCCAGATTTGCCACTGATGTGGTAGGAGCAGGAATCAAGCTTTCCCTGCTCAGAGGAGCACACCAGAAGTAGGAAATTATTTCAGGTTGAAGAAGCAAAACACCCCACTTTTGTAAGTACAATATCTCAACAGTAATCATCAATACCAAGGAATGAAAAATAATAATGATTTCTCCTTATGTAATCCCTGCAGGACTACATTTTTTTTTTTCAGGGAATCCAACACTTCTTCTTAAAAATATCCTATGGTTAAAGGATAAGCAAATCAGTTTCCAAATATTAAAGCCTAAATCCTTCCTATATTCCCATTTCATACTTGTTCTTGTGATTCTTAGAACTCTTTTCTCTTACCAGCTTTTAGTTGATTTAGATTAAGCCCTGGAACTAATGCCAAAAATTTATTCCTGCCTTGAGAAGGGATTTTGTGATGCTGGGATTGTACCTTTTTGTCTCTCTGTGGCTCCTTGTCAAAATTATATGCTTTACAATTTGGCTTTTTTTTTAAAAAAATAAATTCAGCTGAATTCCTCTGCTCTTGTGCATCATCCCCAAATCTCTGCCAGCTGCACAGGCACCAACCTCCCCTCCATGTGCTGCTCTCTTGTCTCCAAAGAGCTCCAGGTGACCATGGCCAGAGCTGGGTTTGCAATAAACTTCATTAAACATTTTACTGGTGATAATTGAGCCACAGCAGAATAATAGAAGTGCCTACCCAGAAACTCAGGTCTTCCTGTCTCCTTTGGTATCACCTGGTACCCAATATTCCATCCATCCCAGTGACAGTGATGGACTCATCCACCAGCTCCACTGAAGGTCCCAAAATCTGACCATGATCTCCAAACCATCACTTTTCCCTTCCATTCTTCTCGTGTCTCTCAAGGTTCTATGCAACCAAAACATCTGCAACATGATTTTCTTTCAGGATCCTTTCCATTTTTATAAATAATTCACATGAGTGTTCCTTTCACAGAGCTGTAATTCACCCCCATTGTTGCAGGAGAGCTTATTATCTCATTTACATTTTTAAGTGCATTTCAAAGTGTAGGATATCTGGGCTGGAAAGTGAAACATTTCAGTTCTTTGTTCTCAGGCCAACCCAAAGCACTTCCAAGGTCAGGTATGGTGTAGACTTTCAACAGCAAACATGTTTACATGGCATTTGAAAGCAGGTTTAACTGAAAAAAAAAACAAAAAAAACTCTTGTTTTAAGAGTGATGTAAGTGAACTTAGCAAAGCTGAGAGATGGGGCTTAATTCTGTACCTGGAAAAGTTGAACTAAATAACTTAGGTTTTGTTTTCCATTCAGGAAAAAAAAACCTTTTGACACTTAAAAATTGACCTGTTTAATTTATTTTTTTTTTTAATATTTTTTCTTCATCTCAGCAATTACTAAACATCAAACTTTTATTTTCTGGACCAAATCTGGTACTTTGAAGCTGTAAAATAAAAACCTGCATTTCTAAACAAAACATGCCCAAACCCATTATTTAATTTTACAAAAGCAATGTACCTGGGGTAAGCTGTCTGCTGCTTTTAGGAGTATTCTGTGTGACAAAAGCTTCTCTGTCAGAGACAGAAAAAGATTTGAGGGCACTGGGGCTCTTCAGAAGCAGCCATCAGCATTCAGGTTCTGGCTGCTGCAGATGAAGCTTTTTGACAATAGAGAGAATTTTCAGTGTGATCTTCAAAAAAAGCACATTATTCCTGACATCCATCGTGATTCCTCCTGGAAAATTAATATCCTGGGCAACAAACTTGCTTACTTCTAATTACTGTTTGCAGAGCTAATCACATGCTGGAATCTGCAGCAAGCATGAGATTTTGATGTTGGGTTGTTTTGGGGGTTTTCTGCATGGCTTTGATAAAATCCTGCTCTTTGGAGTTTATTTTTTTGTCCTTGTGCTGAGAGGAAAGCTGAAATACCCAAATGAACATTAATTACTCATGGAACATAAAACTTGGTTCTACAAAGTGACCCAGAGAGCTGGTATGCAACTCAGCAATACCCCCAAACTGGTCAAGTTAGAGGTGATTGAGCAGAGGAGTTAAAGCTTTTTTTTTCCTTCTTTTTTCTGCTTCCCAATACAAAACTCACCAGCAACCAGTTTTGATGTGATCAGAGAAGTCTGGAAACTCACACAGTGTATTTTGTTCAACTGATGGATAATTACAAGCCCTAACAGTTTGCTCTACATGTATGCTATAGGAAAAATAGTTTATTTCTAAATTGTTCTTGTTTAAGACATTGTCTCCTCTAATGATGAAACAAAACGTGTGCTCCATGCTGGGAAATGCTGCCTTAGGTAGGTGGACCTAACAAAGACACCGTGTCATTAAATTACCCAACTTAAATTAGAGTACATTGCAAACCCTCAGATACAGAGGAACATCTCTGCTAAAAGAAGTATTGTAAAGAAGTAAAAATTGGGAATTAAGGAAGGAAGCAGCAGTGCACTGATTCCCTCCTTTCCCCCATGTAGTTGCTGTCCCTACCAGGGATAATTTGGGATCTTGTGTCTACTACCTGCAGATTTTTGGGATGAAGGGTGTCATCCATCTGTTCTCTGAGGAATATTTTACACAGATATCTGGGCACATTTCTCTGTATAAATTCTACCTTTTGACCATTGTCTGAGTCTTGTGAAAGACTGAAACTTGCTCCTGCATTCAAGGAGAGAGGCCAGGCAGGATGGCTAAGGAAGAGTGAGGTTTCCTTCCTCCTCATTCTTTCCCCATGCCCTGGCGTGTCTGGAGTGGATAAGGAAAAAATAGGAGGAGAGGGCTCATCCTTTGTGGTTTATTCTGGGAGTTGTGGTTGTGTCTGGATGCTTTGGAGTCATGGCAGGACTTTTGTCAAAGTCTGCTGTGATTTTCCTGATGGAACACGCTGCTTCTGACTGTTCTGATTGCATCACTTGATGGTTTTAGTTTTCAAATCAAAGTATTTTTGTTTGTGTTTTACTGTACAAGACGAGGTGTACAAAAAAGAAAACAAAAAGCCCAGAGTTCACACATACATTTCATTATATTCATGCAAATCCCTGGTACTGCAAGCTTTGTTGATTATTGAAGCCTGGTTATATATTCAAAGCCTGGATTTCAACATTTCTCAGAAGAGGTGATAGTGTAAAAGTCCCTGGGCAGATTTGAAGTTCATGCTTGGGTCTGGTTAAATTTTTTGGCATCAGAACATGTAACAGCTTTACAGCTAGAAGACTTTAAAGTTAATGCCTGGCATCACTTCAAAACAACGTGCAAGATCATAAGTAGTCCTCTTATCTTATCTCAATAGCAATTTTATCCTGTAAATGATTTGAGAGCACAGTATTTCAGTGCTGTGGAAAAGAGCAAGGTTTTGTTTTGTTGGGTTTGGTTTTTTTTTTGTTTGTTTGGGGTTGTTTGTGGGTTTTTTATGTTAAATCTTTGTCCTAGGAGGACTTTCCATGATTCTTGTTGATGCACAGGTATTCTCCTTGAAGCAAGCAAGTGTTCACCATGTGGCACTGAGCATTCATGGGTCTCCTTTATAAAAAGGAGCTCAGGTTTTTAAAAAAGCACCCCTGGAGGCACCTTGGGTGTCACTTATAGCTGATCTCCCTTCCCAGGTCTGGTCCTGAGTCTGCACCACACTTTTCAGCCACTGGTTTAGCAATGCCCTGATTTCTTGGCATACAAAAGATAAATCAGAATATTCCCTCCTGGCTGGCCTGGCTGCCTCTGTGGTGGTGTCAATCTCCCATCCACATTGTGCATTTTGCTTCAAGTCAGCACTTGCCTCCAACAATGCCTTTATTCAAGCTGACAACATAACTAAGCTTTTAGTAAATGTGTAAGTAAATGTTAAGAGTGTGTATTCAAACATTCAACAATGAGTAGGAAACTTGGGAAAAAAAAAAAAACAACAAACCTAATCTTTGAAACTTGCTATTGTTTGTTTGGTGTGTTAGAAATAGCAGAGACTATCAGCTCCTTGGGGCATGACCATTCTTTTGTTAAGCATGTAACAAAAAGTTCAAGGCTCTGAGGAACTGCCCTCATAAAAAGAAATATATACGAAGAACAATAATGACAAAATAAATTTGTCAGTGCATTTTATGAGCTTGGTTCAGAAGAGATTATTTCTGAACTCTAAGTAAAGACTGGATAGTTGTGGTGAAGTGACATGATCATAGTATTCCTTTTATTTATTGCCATTTATACTTCATTTGTAGATCACATGCTAGACTTTACTAGGGGGTGGGAGGGGAGCCCCTTGTCTCAGCAAGCATCCTGTTTCAGTAATATGGAATACATTTTCACTGCAAATTCCAGACATGGTTTTCCAGAGAGAGGATTATTCTTCTGGCTTAAGGAAAAAGTTATTGGTGCAGTGCAAACGGGTTCCTAGGAAGCACAGGTTGGACCAATAAGATGATAAAAATCTGAGCCATTTGCAATTGCAAATGCAGTTGTTACGGTGTTCCCATTTCCCTTTCAATCTTTGAAGATATTTATTGGCTTTTTAGGAGGAATGCTTGCAGCCTATAATAAGACTTTTATTCAGATTAATGACTCCATCACTGGTTCTACCTGTGCAGAAAAACCGCCCGCAGCCGAGGTGGCCCAGGTGGCTCTGTCATGACTTGGCAGCTGTCGTGTGTATGGCTGGGAGCAAAAGCTGTCCTTGAGAGTGCCCTCTTGGGTTTTTTTTCACCCTCCCATGTTTCTCACACGTGTTTTGCCCCTTTTGATGCTGTTCCAGGTCCTCCAGGATGAGGTGGATTCTTACCGCATCCAGGCGCGGGCTGCGGAGAAGCTGCTGCAGCGCAAGGAGCTGGAGACCCACGAGCAGGTACTGGGTGCTGTGCCCCCTCCTCCTCTTCCCTTGGGCAAGGAGGATCAGTGTTTAAAGTCATGTCTTGCTTCAAAGCAAAAAGCACCTACTCTCCTGCAGAATTTTCAGCTAGCTTTCCTTTCTGTCTTTTGGTAATAAAAGAGAATTAAAGTGTCTGAACCCTACAGGCAAATACTTACCTCATGCTCTGGATTTTGACTTGGTATTTCAACTATTCAAGCTGTTAAATGATGCATATATTTTGAACTGGATATACTGTTTTAATAGAGGTTTCTGAACCTGCTGTTTAATGGCTTCTATGAAGGGAATTATAATTGGACACTAACTGAGCTAGAAATAATCTTTATTCCTGATCTTATGCATTCATTGTCCTAGCATGTTGTCTGTAAACAGTTCCATCTGATTAATAGTGCTAACATTATTCTGGACACTTGCAGTGGAATCAGAGGTTTTGTGTGCTTCAAGGAAAACAGGGAATGTAGTTTACAGAGCAGTATTGAAATGGGAAGTTAATGATGTGCATTCAAATCAGTTTGAGTTGAAGTATTCAGAAAAATATATGGGTGGGACTTCTCTGAATCACACATGAATTTACAGATTTCTGATGCAAATCAGCTTTTGCACTCTTTGAGAACTATATTTGGTGCTGAGTGAACAGTATCAATAACATATGTTCTCTATAAAACATTTTTTAAAGCTATACCTGCAGAAATAGGAGGAAAATTAGCTGTTGGGTTGTCCCTGCCAGGGAGCAACCCTGACCTGCACGCTGTGAGTTCTCACCCAAATCTCTTATTTTTTGTTATTTTTTTTTCTTTAATCTTTGTCATGGCTAGTTTACTTTTTTTTTTTTCTGACCCAGTTTGAAAGAGGATCTAGAAGAAACAAAGCCATGACTTGTGAAAGGCAGAACTAGAAGGTTAGACACCCAGTTTCCCAGCATGGTCCTCTCCCCTTTCTCTTTTTACCTTCAAGGTTTTCTCTCTGGTCCAAACCAGTTGACAGGACAGTCCAGCCCAGAGTAAGATAGAAATGGAAGAGAAATATTATTTAAACAACACTGTCCCACCAGCTTAGAGCTTTGCCTGCAAGGTGGTAATAAGTTAGTGGCCTTATGGTTACCCTCCCAGCTGAGTTCATCCCCAGTCACACCTTGGGACTTGGAGATGCTGTTTTTGGTTTGATGCTTTGGTCTGTTTTCCACTCTAGCATTTTGGAACTTGGTGGTGTGTCTTCTCTGTGACTCCTTAATCCATTGGGGATTTTTATCTTTCCAGAAGAAAACCACAAAAGTGACAGCTCTGCCATATTTCCAGTTATTATTTTGGCTACCTGGGGATGTGTTCAGCCAGCATTAGCAGTAGCTAATGGCTCATCAGCTGAATAGGGGGTTGAAATATTTAAGGCAGCAACTTAGAACTTGCTTTCTGCTTTGACCAAATATTGCCTGAATCAAAATTGCATAAAGCATCAAAATTTGCACTGGCACTATTACAAAGGCCTCTTTTGCAGGGCTTTTACATGTCTATAAAGAAGGAGGAGAGAGGGTTAAACAGCTTCTGGTTTTCATTAAAAGGAAAAATCTTGTGTTTTGATTCTATAACAACAACAAACAAATGAATGAGACATGAAAAAGCATTTTGTTGTGCTTTTAATTAAAAATAAAAAGCTGTTTCTCGTTACAGCTTGTTGGGTGGTATCTTGGTGCTCCGTGTTTGTCCTTTTTTCAGTGCAATGGCCTTATAACTCTGCAGTCTCCAAGAGACTGACAGATCCATGAAGCTTAACTCTTTGTTACAATAACCCTCTGGTGATCACACCGAGTTAACCTTTATTATAATTACCCAGAGAGCCAAACTATCCCATAAATAAGGGGAGGGAAATTTTTTGGAAGGACTGATGGCAAGCCCTGAGCTGTCTGGAGGCCAGCGTGGTGCTGCAGCTGAAGAGAAGCTGTTGTTTTCATGGAGCTTTTTCATTCCAGTACTTCTTCTTCTTGTATGAACTTGTGTTTACTCTGGTTTGCTTTTTCCATCCTCTTCCCAGTGTCAGGAAATGCAATCCCGTTGTGTCTGTGTTGTTTCATCAGTGGTGAGGCACAGAAACATTATCTGAAAAACACCTTCCAGTGCACTTGGGTTTGCCAGAAGTACCTGGGAACATCTCCCACTTTGTCTAACCTGAATAATTTTATTTTTTCCATAAAGGTTGCCCTGTCTTGGCTAAGCATGGTTTCCAGTGGTCCATGGGCTCAGTCATGTTCCTTCTAGATTGGAGCCTCAAAACTTCATCCCAAACTCTTGCATGTTTTCTTCAAAAATCAGATGTCCAGCTTCTTAAGGCATCCGTAATTGGCCAAAAGTGGCAAACTAGCAGTGAATAAAGTGGAACTTCATGCTTAATAGTTTCTTAATATAGAGATTTGTGGATCTATGGTCCCAAGACAGTCAAAGCAGTCTGGGAAAGTTCCTAGGAAATTTGTGTGTCACAATGTTTTCCTTGAAAAGGAAAGGCTCTAAGGCTGGAGTTTCTTGTATCTCAGTAATATGTAACCATGGGAACCAGATTCTTCTCAACTAATCCCACTTAAGATGTGTTCCTGTATCCCATACCCCTGTGGTGCAGCACTTGGTTGTCTCTGAGACGTGCCCAGATCTAATCTAAGGTGACTTCTCAGAGAGCTTTCCTTCTACTGAAAATCTTTCTCTTTCTTGAGTCATTTGCAGCTTTCAGGCATGGTTAAAAAAATCTAAATTGTTCATACAGCAGACTTCACATCTTGTGGATGTGTAATTAAAAATGATGCACAGTTCTGCAAGCTTAAGCATATGCCTTAACAAAGCCAGGAATTTAGACATGTGCAACAAATTTTGCTGGTTTGAGGCATGTATGAAACTAATGGTGGTGATCTTCTTGCTCTGTTACCTTGGTTTTTTTAGGATACCTCAATTCATTTAAAGTTCTTTTTATAAGGGCAGTCACCCCAATGCAGCAGATGAAAAGCTCCAAGAATCTCTCTTTTAGAATAACACACAATATATTTTTCAGAAAAAACCCAAAACCTCATTTTTTTAATTCTTTGTTCTAATACTTTTTAACTGCAGGGGTGGATTAAGTACAATATAAAACTTCTAATTGGGGATAACAGAGGGGAAAAAAGTTCTCTATGTTCAGAAACAACTGTAGTAGCATCCCTGTAGGTACTCAGACCATAGGGATGCTCCTCCAAGCAGTCAAATCCCAAATAGAGTCTTGAAGGAGATTCTCTGAAGACAGAAAATCAATTATGTTCCATTCATGAATGTAACCAAGGGAATGAAGGAGAATACCAATGTACATTTCCAGACCTTTAAGTTCTTTTTTCTCATATAGATTGTTAAAAAAGGGGGGAAAGGAGTTATCTGAATGAGGATGTTGTAGAAGTATTTGGAATAAAATGGAACAGCTTAGTTTAAGTGGATTTCACTCATGTTCAAATGCAAAACAAGAGTGATAATTGTAAAAGAGCTGTAATTCAAAAGCATTCAGCAAGTTTTCAGTTTTAATGTTGATTATTGTGACTTTGCTCTCTTTTCTTCTGACTGCTGGATATTTACCACATCCAGCCTAACTTGCTGTTTCCATGCCAACCAAACATCCTTGTGCTCAGATGAGGGCTGTGATGCCTTGTTCTGAAATCAGCTGCCACGTAGCACAGAGAGCTCCTCGCTTGTGCCACCCCTTCTGCTGGGTGGGAGCAGTGCCCCTGCCTCCAGATTTGTGGGACTGGGAGCAAAGAATCAATGAGTGACATAAGCAACATGTGGGGATGGCCAGGGTTTTCATCCTAAAATCCTTTTAGTTTGGGGCTTTGAGTCCATTTGTCTTTTCAGATGAATTTTCAAAGTTATCCCAGAGTTTTAGATGCAATCAAGATAAATTCACTGAAAACCTTTTGTCCTCACATCCATCATCTTGCCCTGCTCTGTACTCTCTGGAGAAATTCTGTGGAAGCAGTGGAGTTTCCTACAGGGGGAGGTGGGTGACCCATGGCAGGATCCTTGCTCCAACCCACCCTCCAACCCAGGACTTGAACCTCAGGTTCTTCTCTGAGAGCCCAGAGGTGCCTTTGGGGTCCTGGCCTTGAACTCCAAGGGTTGTCCCTTTCAGAACATGTTCATGTCATCTAAAATCAGGCTAATAAGCTCTGGATTTGGTATTTAAATAAAAAAGAATTGCTATTTAAAGAAAGACAGGGACTTTTTAGGATGTCAGGGAGTGATAGGACATGGGGGAATGGATTCAAACTAGAGGATAGTTTTAGATTGGAAGTTAGGAAGAAGCTCTTTACCATGAGGTTGGTGAGACACAGGTTGCCCAGAGAGGTGCTGGAAGCCCCATCTATCCCTGGAAGTTTTTAAGGCCAGGCTGGATGGGGCTCAGAGCAACCTGATGTAGGGGGGATGCTGGAACTGAACGATCTTAAAGGTCCCTTCCAACCCTGAAAATCTATGATTCTGTTTAAAAAGGAAAAGCTTTGCTTTGTGGCCAGCTGAAGAGGATTTGGGCAGCTTTTGCTTTGTGGAACCAACCAGAACTTTGGAAACTGAGAAAGAAGTCAGTGTGCTGGAGGTGGTGATGCCATTCTGCTCTTTGCTCCAGTTGCTCCAACCCATGTCCCTGAAACACTTCCACAGTTTTTTTTCCCCCCTCCCCAAGACCTATTTCTGTTCTCAGAGCCACGGGGAGCTCAGTCTAGATGGGAACAATCTCAACCACACCAAGGGATTCAGGGAGAGCAGTGCCTGTGGCTTGGGATTAACCCCAGGGGTCTGTGGTGCCATGGGGGAGAAAGGGACAGTCTGAAAGAAGCTTCCACTGTGACTTTTAAAAACAGCAATGCCAGATATTGTTATTACATTAAAATAGTTCCTGCAGTTTCCTTATGTGAGCATGTGAGCTCTGGTTCTGTCTCTGGAAGGGACCTTTCAGGGATACAGGTGTCCCTGTTGGTTTGTAGCAGTACTACAGACTTGGAGCCAAATTTTACCACTTTTGTGCTGATTAGTGGCTGCCATGCATGTGATTCCATTGATATATTCATTCAGCATTTTGCTAGAAAAGTGCCCCCTAATTTTTAATTAGGCCTAAGACTGTTAGAATAAATAACTTTGCTTTTGACATATTTTATATTTTGTACAGCGTTTTCTTTTAATGGCCTGCTATGAAAGGGAGGCAGAATTCAACAGAGTATAATAAGTTATACTCTACAGCATGAAGCTGCAGATTAGCAGGAGATAGAAGCTGAGATTCAAGCACAGAAAAAACAGATTTGCAGGTGGGATTTGAAAAGAGCTGGAAATCAATGGAGTTGAAAGTTCCCAGGAGCTCCATATGGCAGGAGCTGCGGGAGAGAAGGCTCTCACCAACTGTGCAATTGTCAAAGGGAAAAGAGGTAGATGATGGTGATGTACGTGTGGAAGGCAGTGATCAAATGTGAGCTTTGGTAATCAGACACAACTGGAAAATACACAAACATACAGCTACTTCACAGGAGAGAATGAATGCTTGGAATGAAGTGGCCAGCTGGGGAAAGTAAAGCAGAAACTACAGAACATGGAGTTAAAAAGAAGAAAAAAAAAAAAACAACACAACTTTTACCCAAAAATAACAAGCATATGCCAGCATGCAGGAATTAGAGAGATTTTAAAATGACAGTTTTCTAGCTCTTTGTCTTAAGGAGTTGTGAATGAGAAGGAGCTTGTGGATTTAGGAGAGCAGTGCATTGGTTTAGAGCATCTGTGGTTTGCTTGTGTATTATCAATTAAGGGAATTCTGTCAGAAGTCTTGAAAGTGGGGCTGCAAATGACACTGGTGCTGGTATTTAAGGCAGGGATTAAAAAAAAAAAAAGAGAAATATCAATGCCAGTTTTGGGCAGAAGAGCAGGGACACCTCATCCCTGGTGTGGGCTCTCAGCGATCATTCATGAACCATCCCATTCATTTCTTTCCAGGTAGTGAGGTGTCTGGCTGAAGCTGGAAAGGACTTTTCTAGAAAAGGCCAGCTTTATGCTGATCTTTAATATTATTTAAATTCTGAAGTATCATCTTGTTTGCAGTGTCATCAGCACAAAGTGCCCTGGATCAGCCATTCAGGCTGCTCTGGTGCTGCTCTTCCTTACCCCAACCCAAAGCTGGGCAGGCTCTGACCCACCCTGGTGCTTTGAAAGCCTGTTATCCACTTGAGCTACTGATTAGATTTTTGTTCTTGAAAGAGGGAAAATAGTAATAGTAAGAGTAGGGTCTGATTATTATCTGCATAACTATATTGCTCATACAGGGTGGGAATACTGAGCCTCATCCTCCTCCTGAGCACTGTCAAGCATCTCTCAAACACTGAATCCTTGATTTGCTGAACCACCCCCCTCCCCCAGGATGGGAAGGATTATACAGAAGGTAACACATGCCAGAATATAGAACTAAAATGCATAAATACATTCCACTGGTGGTGACAAAGATGCTTACAGCTTTATTTCATTGTCTTGCTAGCTGATCAGGATTGAGCCAGGAATATGAACATCACTCATTTGCAGCACGGGTTGGTGCTGGATTGGGGTTTGTTCCTCCAGGTCATTATCTGAGCCCTCTGAGCCCAGGGGTGAGAAGGACCATCAGGAACAGCCTCTCCAGCTGATGGAGGGATGGCATTGACAGGAGATGAAGGACATAGGAACAAAGATGGTGCCCTGGTTTGTCTTCTGCTAGGAGCCATTTGAAGGGAGGGGAAAAAGAAGTTGGGGTTCCAGCAAATCCCAGCTGGAGCAATAGCAGAGTCCTGGAGGGGGGGAGGTCGAGAGAACAGCATGAATTTTCCAGCCAGAACATTCCTGGTTGTTCAGTGGTGTTGACAGTGAAAGCTTTTATTCCTCTCCAGCTCGTGTAGTCCTAAGAATGCTGCTCTTGCCATATGCAGCCCACTGGTGTGTGGGGTGGGTTTCCAAAAAGTTTTGCCTGCTTTCCCTTCCTTTAGAGCTATGAGTTACATAGATTTGTCTTGCTTACCTCCAAACAGGGTTTTCCAGGTGGGAAAGAGCTTGGTTGAGAAAAGATAGATCTTGAAATGCAAGGCACTAAAGTAATGAGGCCTTTGGGAAAAACCCAAAAGAGTGAGAGCAGAGAGCTGAGCATCCAGCAAGCAGCTCAGCATAGCTGGGGGTGCCCAGGGGTTGTAAAACAACAAGGCAAAAATGTTTGGGTCACTCAAATGGTTTCCTAGATAAAGACAGAAAAGCAGAGGACAGCTGTGCCATGCTTTATTTCCTGTTGGAACTGTTAGGAAGAGGGGAAGTTCTCCTGCTGTATTTTGTCCATGGAGAACACCATGGTGGACACTTGAAAAAGAGCTCTCTCAGCTGATCTTGTGCCATTCCTGTTTTCAGCTGAGCCAAATCCCTGCAATTTATAGCAGTCATTACTTTGCTTCAGAACTTGAGAACATTTGTATCAGATTGCAGCCTGGTTATCTAAATCTGGAGGAACCATATTTCAACGTGTGCTTCCCAGCAAGAATAGAAATTCCCACTGCCTGAAATAAGAGAGGATGTGGGCTGAAGAGCAGCAGATATTCATGTTTGATTAAAAAGACAAATGGTCACACCATGTGCTTCCCTGGAAAAAACAGATACATCATTTGACTCTTCAGCAGGAAAAATTGTTGGAGAAGCTTTCAAGCTCCAATTAAATATTTTTTATGGGAGATATTATGATTAAACAACTTGCCTAAGACTGAAGGAGTTATTTTTACCTTTTTGGTACCCTCACCTGTCTTCAGATTTCTTACAGCAGATCTTTCACATCTTCTTGCAGAGAAGTGTGGTGCAGAACAGGTGATTAACCTTTTAAAAGTGATTTCTCTTTTAAACAGCATTGGAATATATCAGTGTTTAAATAATGCAGGACTTTAGAGAGGCAGGAAATCACCTTGCTCATCTTACTCCTCCTGAAACGTGGAGAAAATTTAATAATAATTGAGTGATCTTATTTATGCCTTTTAGTCACTGTCCTAGGATTTCTTGGCATGCATGGAATGATCCTTCACAAATATTATAAACAGAAATTAAGGCACTAAAGAGCCTGCAACACCTGAGATAAGTGAACAGCCCTTTGATTCTTATCTGACATAAACACAATGTTAACTTCGTGCCTTTCAAGAGAAGATATTTATATATTTTCAAGGAGCTTGAACAACTCTCCTGTGGTGCCTTCATTTGCTTTGGCAAGGTAAACTTCAGCATTTCATTTGCATTTTGCACTCCTCTGATTGGAGCCAAGTGATTTACAACTGGGACCTGTGGAGAAGATTGCTTTGGGTTTGGGTTTGGGTTTGGGTTTGGTTTGGTTTGGTTTTGATGAGATGGGGATTTTGCATCAGGGCCAGAATGTTCTGGATGATCAACTCTGCTTCCCAGAACTTTTGGAAATCATAAGAGGAGAGAGTTGGCTCTCAGGAACCTGGATAGGATCCATCATGGTTGTGGCTGGGTAGCAAAGCCTAGAAGAGAAGCAGAATATCCTTTGCTTTGCAGGTGATTCCTGGCACCTGGAATAAGTTGCATTTGGTCATTTTGAAATGTTGTATTTCTCCTGGATGCTCTTAAGCTGTTCCTTTCAAAGAGGAAGGAGAGTGAGTAGAGTGTAGGTACCAAGAGGTCATGTTCCTGGCTGCTCCTGTCCCCCTTTCTTCCTACCCAACCTCACAGCCTGGACTGTGCCATCTGCAGACTTCTTGAAGGGATAAAATGGAAAATATCTGTGGTACTGGAAAGCATTGGGCCAAAGCCCTCAGCTTCTTTCTTTATCTTCTGAGCATCAAAACCAATTTTTATTTCTTTCAAGAGCAGTCAGTGCCCAACTATGACAAGAAATTAAAATCTGGGCCATGACATCTTCCCTCCTTTTGCATCACTTCGTGTAACTGGGTGAATATCTGTCTCTTCTTGTCTATTTGATGGGGTGACCAAGGGGCCAGGAGCTCTGTGTGGCATCCTCAGCTTTCTGGGGTTTCTGCTGACCCCAAAAATGATTGATGGTAAAAGTTTAAACCTCATATGTTAGCCACAAACCTGAGTAAACAAAGACCAGTTGGGCAGCTTCATATTAAAAGCTATAAAACCTTCCTGGGGGTTCATGGATTAAATCAACTCAACAAAATGATTTTTAAAAAATAATAATAATTAAAAAAAAGCTTTCTCAGGGCTGAAATAAAACGAACACAACAGTAAATGAAATAGAGCTATCCCCATCCAGCCCTCCTGAGGGCTGAAGAATTGCAATTTTAAACATCTCTGAGGACTGGAAGAGGAGACACAGTATTTGTAGATCCTAGGGAGGCAGCTCGAGGCTATAAAAGAACAAAAAAGCCTTTAAGGCACAAAAAAAACCCCAAAACATCCCTACAGACATAGCTTCCATTGGTCAAAAATAAGTATTAAACATCTTTTCCCATTAAAATTAGTAACCATTAGCCCATTATATGTTACTTTTTAGCTACAAGAAGTCATTCAGCTTTTTGCCATGCACTGTGTTCATCTCCTGGGTCAGGAAACCTTGGGGCAGTAACTTCAGCCAAAAATACCAGCAGGTTGTTTATCAGAAAATGACAGAAAACAGCTGGGGTTTTATTTTCATCTTATTGTGATGCAATGATTAGTGAGCAGAGTTGAAAATAAAATACTTCATCTTAGCAGACAAATTGCAGTTGTGTTCCAAAGAACACCAAAAGAAATAAATGTGTGTGTGTGTTTTCTCTCTGCAGTAGCCTAACAAACCAGCCCCAAGTGATATTTCAGCTACCAGGGCTTGTTTCTCATGTTCTTTCTCCATTTTCTCCACTAATAAATAGCTATATTTCAAAGCACAGTCCATATTTCTCCCTGATTTTCCAAGAAACACCAAAGGGAACAATCCCCCTTCGTGGCAGAAGTTCAGAGTGTTGTGAACCCAGGTATTTAGAGGACAGCTGGAGATTAAACTCTTAAAAACCTGGTTGTAGAAGACTGTTGCACACTGAGATTTTTATTATTATTTCACTCACAGAGCTGCATTAACATTTTTCTTGCATCTCCTTTCAACTTTCTTGACTTTCCTCTAGGAAAAATAATAATAAGGGGCTTTTAGTGAATGCCAGGCACCTGACATTCAAGGATAAAGGAAAAGGAAAATGGAGAAAGGAAAAAGGAAGAATGCTGCTGTGTGGGCATGGGGTTAGATGCTGGTGGGGTGAAAGATTTTGGGGTTCAGGTTCTTCTCCTGACCCCAACATCTCCTATAAATTCAGAGCTTCATTCCCAGTCTGATTCCTGTCTCACCATCCCCAGTCAGGCCCATTCTGTGCTGGTTGGGTCACCCCAACATCCTGGTGATGGATGAGCCAGATCCTCTTACTCCTTGAAATAGATCTTAATTATTCCAAATATAGGAAATAAAAGCATTTTTATCTCTCTGCTCCCATCTTACCAAGGACAAATTTCACGTGTTGAATGAACTGAAATTCCCATTTCTGCTCCATCAGGGTCCCCACCCAAATGAGCTGTTGGCTCAGGAAGTATTTATCCTGCCCAAGCCCCTGTGCTCCCTATAGCTTTGGGAGCCTATACAGAAGGAGGAGCATAAATTTATTGGATTAACTCTCAAAAAACATAAATTTTGATCACTGGCTTCCACACAAGCAGAGTTCAAACCAGGTTTCCTGTCTCACCCTTTTTCCTGTTGATTTGCATAGCAGCATCACTTCCTGCCAGCTCCCAAGGAAAGCCTCTAATTGCTGATTTGCATAGAGATTGGGAGATTTCTCCTGCCTGTTGCAATGACTCAGAGACCAAACTTTCCTCAAGTTTCATCAGATTGCTTTATGCCTTTTGTATTGATAATTATATTATGTGTATTTTGGCCTGAGCTGCTTTTTTTTCTTTTTTAAATTTTTTCTCTTCTTGTTTTCTTTTTCTTTTCTTTCTCTCTTCTCTTCTCTTCTCTTCTCTTCTCTTCTCTTCTCTTCTCTTCTCTTCTCTTCTCTTCTCTTCTCTTCTCTTCTCTTCTCTTCTCTTCTCTTCTCTCTCTTCTCTTCTCCTCTTCTTCTTTCTCTTCTCTCTTCTCTTCTCTTCTCTTCTCTTCTCTTCTCTTCTCTCTTCTTCTCTTCTCTTCTCTTCTCTTCTCTTCTCTTCTCTTCTCTTCTCTTCTCTTCTCTTCTCTCTCTTCTCTTCTCCTCTTCTTCTTTCTCTTCTCTCTTCTCTTCTCTTCTCTTCTCTTCTCTTCTCTTCTCTTCTCTTCTCTCTTCTCTTCTCTTCTCTTCTCTTCTCTTCTCTTCTCTTCTCTTCTCTTTCTTCTTCCTTTTTTTCCTTTTTCCATTTTCCTTTTTTCTTTTTCTTTTTTCCTTTTTCTTTCTTCTTCCATTTTTCCTTTTTCTTTTTCTTCTTTTTTCTTTCTTCTTTCCTCTTTCTTTTTCCTTTTCCCTCTTTCCTTTTATCTTTTTCCCTTTTTTTTATTTTGTCCTTTTTCTTTTTGCCTTTTTCCCTTTTCTCTTTCCCTTTTCCCTTTTTTTCCCCAGAAGATGCTAATTGGCACATCTGGCAGGGAGGTTTGCATGGAGTTCTCACGTGTCAGGGCCTGTGTGCTCCTCCCAGCTCCTCCTCAGCTGTCAGGCTGAGGTTTGGATTTGTGGTCACCATGGTGGATTCAAGCAATTTGGGAACTAAAACAAAATTAGCACGAAATGGCATTGGTGTGGAAATCATTGGGGGGAAAAAAATTCCATTAGAAAGGTTGAAGATATTTTATAAATTAATCTGATATTGAATCCTTGTTATCCTTTATTTATATATTCAGCTGCTAATCCAGAAAAACACCTAAGTACTTGCTTAATTTGAACTAAGCAGTTAATCCTATTGGAAGTTAAGTGCAGATGGGAGGCCCTGATTCATAAACCTGGTTCAGAAACCAAACTCTCTGAGACTTTTTCAAGGTTCAGGAAATGGGACAATATTGGGGTGATATAAAACACAATCCTCCCAGCTGATCTGACTTAATTTTTCATTGCTTTGTAAGTGTGCTGTTTACTCAGCATCTGGTAAATAAAATTATGGCTTAAAATCTCCTCAAGATGCAATGGTTTTGGTGTGGTCATCTTGAAACATCTCCATGCTCAAACCTGTTTGTTGGAAGTCTCAGCCTAAATGAAGTTGAAGACACAAAGTACAGTGAAAAGCAGTTGCACAGTGAATGTAAAGAGGTCTAAAAGAATCTTGAAGGCCTTGCTGTTGCCTTTTCATGATTTTCCCCTCATCTTTGTGTATTATTCTTTCTTTATCCATTTCCTTTTGCCTTTCTTCCTCTCTTTTACTTTGCTTTTCACAGACCATCACTGATATTCCTTTCTCTCTCCTCCCCTTTCCCTTGATACCCCAATTCTGAGTTTACTACGACTTCAGATTGGGCAAAAGAAGTGAAAAAAATTACTCTCTGGCTTCCAAGAGGAGCCATCTAGATAACTCTTTGTTGTTGTTGTGTTCCAGATAACCCATATCCGACAGGAATATGAAACCACCCTCAAAGGGCTGATGCCAGCATCTTTGAGACAGGAGCTTGAAGACACAATTGTCTCTTTAAGATCTCAGGTAACTTTTTACCATGAATTTCAACTTTTTGGCCTTGATTAAACCTACCTCTTCTAGACAAGAAATTATGGCCATCTGTAATTTGGCCAAAAAACACTGAGAAAGTCTCAAAACCAAACCATGGCTGCTTCTCTTCCAGTCATCTTCCCCAGCACATTTCTCCTCCAGTTTCCTCACCTTGAGAGCTCCTGTGTTGTATCTTTTGATGCCAGATTTTCCTTCAGTTGGCAACTGAATGTAGAAATTAGACTGTATTCAGTGTTAGCTTCTTTTTTTTCCTCAAATACAGCACACAATTACCAATTGTATCATTTTTTTCTAGCAAGCAGAGCCCTGCAGACTCTCCATTTCTCTTTCTTAGGCAACCTCTGTCTATGGAGATGGTTGCTACTTTAATGTATTTGCTTTTTTCCCCCCTTCTTTAGAATGCAGAGGCATTTTTTGCTATGCATGAGGCACTTCCCCTGGCAAAGTGTGCCTTTCAGAGAAACAGGGAATTTTCTTAGGGGAAGCTTTCATATTCCTACCTACTAGCTGTGGGTGTTAACACTGCTCACATGTCAAGGGATTCCTACTGGAAGAAAATGCTCTTATTTAAGTAGTTGTGGGAAATAAAGAGTTAAGAAACCACTGGGGAAAAAATCTATTTCCAGTTGATAGTAAAAAGCTATTTTTAAAGTCTGGTTGACTATTAGCACTGTCTGGTAGGAAGCCTTACTCTGCAGCTAGTATAAGAATGCCAACACTTTTTTTTTTTTTTTTTTTTTTTTTAATGAGTTAATAAAAAAAAAATAGAATCTGATATCCACCTGCAGGGCTTCTGTTAGCAGCAGCAGCATTTCAAAAGAGTAAAAGTACAGAGTAAAACCTGGGTGCTGTCCCAGAAATCCTTCCCTGCCGGCTGCGTTTCCAGCGGTCGCTGGCGTCTCTGAGCCCGCAGGACTTGGGGGCTCTTTCTGAAACACAGGTGTCCTGGTCTTGGAAAATTGTTGAAATTCCTGTTTGAAAACATCAGACAAGAAGGGCAATGGAATCTTTGCACCTGTCAGGATTATTTATTGTTGGAGGGGGATGAAGAGAATAGGCCGGGTGAAAGCACCGAGGGGTGATATAAATAAACAAAAATAAAAGAAAATAGTTGAGGCTTGGGCAAAGTTTTCTAAAAATGTTTCTAAATATAAAGTATGCTGCCCGATTGTCGGTGTTTGGTGAGTCATCCAAAAGTGGTCACAGTGTATAAATAAAGATTCCTCCTCATAAGCTTGAAGAACAGGTGAGTACCTTCAGCATGAGAGCAGGGATCAGAGCACAGGCTTCTGATGGGAGTTGAGAGGAGACCCAGAGCTCCCAAACCCTTTCATAAGCCATATGGTCCCACCACATGAATTTAAAAACTGTTTTGAGCCTGTTCCTAAAGGAGCAGGTCACACTCAGCTGGAATAGGGCCAGGGCAGCCTGGCTAACCCTCTTCTGTCAAGTATTAATCCTAGTAGGCAGCTAAAGTGTCACTGAATTTTATTGAGGTGGGAGGAACAAGAAAAAACACATTTATGAAATGAGCATGAAACTATTAATCAGAATTTTGAACACTGTTTTCACATGGGGTGTGTTTTACAGGTAAATATTCTGCAGAACACAGTCTGTGTCCTCCAGGAAGAGCGGGATGCCTGCCACGCCAAAAGGTGCGGGATGCTCTTTGATCCGTTTGTACCATTTCACACCTGGGGATCCCAGTTCTTGAAGCTTTACAGCTTAATTAAACCACTCCACTCTGGTTGTAGTTTTAAAAGCTCCTTATTTTCAGTAAACAAGCATCTGAGAGTTTTCCCAGTGCTTAGTCAGTACTATTAGAGCAAGATTAGAGAACTTGCAGGTGCATTACAAGTCTGGGCTTTGCCTCCACGTTCATGATGAGACAGTGGCTCGGCGCACAGCTGCAGCTCTGTGGTGATGCCACCTCCTTTTAAGATAGAAAACAATGATGCAATGCATAATATTGCAGATCACATCTTCAAAGTACCGGATCTTCATGAGCCAGAGCTTTTTTTTTTTTTTTTTTCCAGACGTTTACACCCTCCAATATAAATTATAGCAAGGGCTGCAGCAATAAAAAGCTTTGCTGTGCCTTTAGAGTAAGTGGTTCACATGGAGAGGTGAGTAAAAGGAAACTTCCTAGGAAAGCCACTCCATTTTTTTTTATATTTATAGACTTTGATGATACTTTCTTATCATGAGGGTTTCTGTAAATAAGGTTTGCTTTAATAGTGTAAAAATATGTAATACTTAAACATTCATACAAGTATTAGTAGTGTGAAAGTTATCTGAAAATATTAATCCTAAACTAACTAATCCTAAAATATTAATCCTAAAATAATGAGCATTAGTTAAAGATAACTAGAAACTGAAAATGTCATAGATTGTTGATAATATGTGCAATGTAGCTGTCCTGGTTGGGTGAATCCAGACGTGTAACGTTGTCTCTAGACTCTCTCCAGTCGTTTATTCTGAATTAGTGTCTTCACAGTCAGCTACAAACTGTTTAAAAGGATGAATGATCACAATAGATCAGGCCACAAGTGACCAACACACTGGGGGTGGAAGGAGCCCCAGTCCCAGCTCCTGATGGAGGGGAAGGACAGGGATGGAGCCAGCACAGAGCTCCTGTCCCGCCGGGGCTACCGCTGCGTTTGCTCCTAAGCTTGGAGAACCTTTCCTGCTGCTTCTGTTCAGGAAAATCTGCCTGACCAGATCTTTTTTCCTAGATTAGACTGACTAAATTTTGTGTCACCTGATCCTCAGTCACTGAAATACCACTTTTTGCTGCTTTAACACCCATGTGCTGTGGCTGTGGGTGAGACGTGGCTCTTGGGCAGCACCATCCCCTGCCTGCTCCAGAGCACCCAGCACAGCACCAGCCACATCCAGGACCCAGCCCTAACCCTGGGAGGTTTTTATAAGAAAAATAATAAGATAGAACTAACAAAAATCTCTTCATTTTCAGGTAGCTGCTGGAGTGGTTGGATTTCCCTGCTTGCCAAACGGACTGCTTTGAATAGGTTTGAAGATTTGGCTCTTGCAAATTCAAATGCAAAGATCAGTGGCTGTTTTCTTAGCACATAGAGTGTAATGAAGTTGATTAAAACACATCCATTGCTCATGCCAGCATGCTTTTAGTTTTATCTTCCATTCTTTTTTTTATTATTATTTTTCTCATTATCTTATTACAGACTTATGCTTTTGGTATTCTGTGTGTTTGAGCCTCTGCTCAGCTTGCTCACCCAGCAAGCACTACTATATTTTTGTCTAATTCCCAGTACCATTCTTTTCACTTTTCTACATGAAGATAATCCCATTTTCTATTATTATTGTCCAAGATATTTTAACATATTTTGACATTGTTTTGTGTCCACGTGTTTACATAAGATTAAAATATTATTTTGTACTATTTTGTTTTGACATTT